>NC_072047.1:511843-611843 GCF_027791375.1 Indicator indicator
GAGGGAAGGTAAGGGAAAGGGGGAGATGCGCGGGGGGGGGAGAGGGGGGGGACCCCCCTCCCGGCGGGGGATAAGGACCCTTCCCAGCCTGACCTGACCCCCGGTACGGGGGAGGGTGCAGTGCAGAGATGGCCACTGGGGGTCCCTCTCCCATCCTCTGACCCCTTTCCCATCTGCTACCCCTTTCCCCATCCCCTATCCCTTTCCCCATCCCCTTTCACATCCCCTATCCCTTTCCCCATCCCCTTTCCCATCTCCTATCCCCTTTCCCCATCCCTTATCCCTTTCCCCATCCCCTTTCCCATCCCCTATCCCTTTCCCCATCCCCTTTCCCATCCCCTATCCCTTTCCCCATCCCCTTTCCCACCCCCTATCCCCTTCCCCATCCCCTGCCTCCTCTCTCATCCCTCTCCCCTTTCCCATCCCATATCCCTTTTCTCATCCCCTATCCCTTTTCCCATCCCCTGCCTCCTTTCCCATCCCCTCCCATCCCTTTCCCCACCCCCTCGCCCAGCATAGTGCTCCTTCTCAAGCCCCCTCCCAGACACCCTCAGCCCCCCACCCTCCTGCTGCCCACCTTCACCCCTCTCTGCAGGCTCAGGCTGCTGGCTGCGTGGCACTCACAGCCTCTCCCTCCTGTCCCATCCACAGTCCTGGTTCCTGGGGGAGGGGGGAAAAACACGACTGACAGCCATGTGCCAGGTATGCAAGGAGCCAGAGACCCCCGGAGACCCCCAACCACACCTGAGAAGCCGCCAGAGAGGGGAGGGGGGGCTCAGACTCACCAGGGCTGGCTCGTCCGTGCGGGGTCCCCGGGGAGGGCGACAGGCAGCGCATGATCATGTACTCTGCATCCTCTGCTGCGGGGGGGAGGGACACCCGGTCACGACCCCGCTCCTGGACCCTCCCCACCCCTGTCTCCCCTCCCCCCTGCAGACCCCAGACTCACACGAGGGGCTCTGCAACCGGGAGAGGAGCTCGGCCACCGATTTCTTCTTGGCCCGCGCTGCGCTGCTGAGGCTTTCCCGGTCCAGGATCAGCAGGAAGGATCTGAGATCCTCCAGCAGCTTGTCCAGGTCTGCAGGGGACGAGGACATGCCACCACCCACCCCTGCCAACAGGAGGCTGCAGGCAGAGATGCCAGTCCCCAACCCTTCGGGCTGGGCAGAGGGTCTCCGATGCCAGGCAAACGTGCCCCATGCCACCGCCCGTGCCCCATGCCATCGCCCGTGCCCCCTGCTCCCAGCACCTGCCCCAGCTCTGCACAATCTCCCTATTGATGGGCACGGAGGGGACGGGGAAGGATGAGGAGGGGCGACGGGGACCTGCGGTGCTGAAGGCTCCTCTGTGTGTGCTCACAGAGAGGGTTTGTTCCCGGTTGGATGAGGGGAGTCCTGGCTGGGGGCTGCGCTGGGTGGCCCAGTGCTGCTCCTCCGTGCGACGGAGGAGAGGAGGAGGAGGAGGAGGCGTGGCACATGGCAGCGACAGATGAAGGCTGCTTGGGGCACGCTGAAAATGCTGAGCAGTCGCCCACTGCCTGCTCCGAGGGCAAGGAATGGGGTCAGGGCTCAGTGCCAGCTGGGGACCCTGCCCCTGCTGTGCCAGGCAGGAGGGATGGAGCGGGACAAGGAGCTGCTTTGTGCCTCCTGGCTGAAGGTGGGAGGCTGGGGACACCCGGAGGGGTCTGGGCATGGGCAGAGAGGGCTCCACCAGCCCCGAGTACCAGCTCTGGGTCCATGCAGATGTTTCCTTCATGGGAGGAGCAGGTGGCAGAGCAGCATCGTGCACGCCCCCAGCCTAAGCCCTCACCCTGCCCCCGAAGTGCCTCCTCGCCCTGGGCACCTCCCAGTGCTACCACAGAGGTGGGCAGATGCCCCCTGGTCCCCCAGCCCTGGGCCAGTGCCCATTTCTCCCCAGCTCCTTCCTGCTGCCCGTCTGGAAGTGATTTGCATCGCTCTGCCCCAGCTGCTCTGGGCTCTGCTCCCTGCTCCCAGCTGGCATAAAATGGTGCACAGCCACTATGGGCACCCTGGCACAGGGCCTGGCTGGGTTGGCATCCCCCCACATCACCTCACTCTGCTTCCAGCCTCCCTCTGAGAGGAGGAAGAGGGCCAATCCCAGAAGCAGCAGGAACCTGCCCCAGTAAACTCCCAGCAATGCCCCCACATGACCCTGGCATCCTCATGCCCTGGCACATCCCTGCATCCCACACCACTCCAGGCTGGCAGGGATGCACTGTGCCCCCCTCAAAACCAGCGGCAGCCCCCCTGGAGGAGGTGAGCACAGGTGGGAAAAGGAACCCACTGGTGTTAGAGGGGACATGGGCCAAGCTCCTGCAGAGGTGCTGGTGTTGGGGGGCTGGGGGAGAGCAGTGTCCCCCTCCCTGCTGTCCCCATCTGGGGAGCCCACACCCCTGCCCAGGGGGGAAGAGGAAACATCTGGCAGGGCAGCCAGGCTGAGCAATGCCGGAGCTGGGCCCAAACATCTGGATTGCCCTGGAAACTGGGGAAGGGAAGGGAAAGGAAGGGAAGGGGGGGAACAGTCCCTGGAGGATTGGTGGAGAAGTGGGGGGGGGGGGGGCAGGGGGGGTTTGAAGCTGGGGCAGGAGTTGGCTGAAGAGAGCTGGAGGGGCAAAGAGTGACCACGCAGGGGGCACAGGGATTGTCCCCCATGCCCGCTGTGCCTGGGTCTTCCTCTCCCTCCCTCTCTCCCTCTCCTCTCCCCCGCCCAGGCCAAATTCCTGGGCCATGACATCTCCGTCCTCTCACCCCCTCAGCCCTCTCTCTAACCCCCGCCCCTGCACTCCCCCCCCCTCCGCCAGCTGGCCCCAGTGCCCTCGTTGGGGCAGGAGGAGCTATGCCCAGTGATGCCCACTGGCGTCCACAGCTCGCTGAGGAGCAGGCAGGGGATGCCCTCCTCTGTGAGATGGTGCCAGCTGCCTGCAGCTGGGGCCCAGGGGAGGCAGCCCAGATGACAAACATCTGCTCTGCTCTCCAGGGTGGGAGGAAAACACCCCCCCAAACCCACAAACACATCCTAGCACACTGCCCTGATCCCATGGGATAGAGCCCAGCCTGCTGGCATCTCACCCCCATCCCCATTCCCATCAGGAGAGGGTTGCCCAAGGGATGCCCCAGGAACACACAAGTCCGGGGTGATGCCAGCATCCCAGGTTGGCACCCCCCCACCCCCATGTGTGTTAAAGCCATGCCAGGAGGGGTAAGAGGTGCCTGGGCTCAGCCCTGCTCCTCTGTGGGGAAGGGAGAGGGGTGGCAGCAGCTCAGGGTTACCCCAAGGCCCCTCTCCGGCTCTTGCCCAGCTCGGGATGACTCAGAGGAGGAGGCTGGAGGCCACCCTGAGCCTCCTGGAGCTGCTCCTGGCCTCAGCATGACCTTTCTCCAGGCTCCAGGCCATGGCTCGAGGGTGGAGACACTCCCCCCACAGCCCCTGCACCCCCAAAACGGCCCCAGGGAGGATGTTGGCATCCCACACCCTGCACCCTGGCACCCTACTGTGTTTGGGGGGCAGCCAGGTGCCTCATCCCTGCTCTGCCACCCCAAGATCTGACACCCACCACCCTGCCCCTTCCACCCCTTCACTCCCCACTTTCCCCCACTCCCCCAGACCCCAATTTCCCTCCTTCTGCATTCTCCTTATCCCTTGCACCCCACTTACCTTCCACAACCCCTTTTTTGCACACTCACACCCCCCCTGGGAAGCCCCCAGGGCCAATCTCCCCCTCATGGGTGACCTCCCCTCCCCCTCGACTCCCTTCTCGTCCCCACACATCCTCACCCCCAGCTTCCACCTCCTCTTTCTCCCCTTTTTCAGGCTCGCCCCTTCCTCAGAGCCTTGCACCGCGTTCCGCCCCCCTCCCCCCGCCCCCCGCCCGTACCTCTCTGCCGGGCCATGGCTGGGGTCACTCACATCGCGCCGGGACGGGCACCGAGAGCTGGAGTGAGACCGGGACCGGGACCCGGACCCAGACCGAGGCCAGGACCCGGACCCAGCAGCAGGGCCAAGACTGGGATCAGGACCAGGACCCGAACCAAAACCGGCGCCAGGACCCAAACCGGGACCAAGGCCAGGACCCAGAATCAAGACCAGGATCCAGATCAAGACCAGGATCCAGATCCCAGGACTAAGACTAGGACCGGGACCAAAACCAGGACCAAAGCCTCGGGATCAAGACCAGGATATCCGGACCAAGACCAGAACCTGGGACCAAGCCTCGGGATCAAGACCAGGATCCGGCCCAAGACCAGAACTTAGGACCGAGACCGGGAACTAAGACCAGGACCAGGACCGGGTCAGCCCTCTCCCGTCTCGGCACGGCCCAGCTCGCTTCGCACACACCCTGGAACCCCCAACACATCCCAGTTAGGGCGGAGGAAGAGCTTCTTTCTCATCCTCCTTGGAGCACCACCGCCATCTGCAGGGACCTGGGGCCGCGCTCACAGCGTTGGGAGCGGATTTAAGGCAGGAAAAGAGCAGCCCCGAGCCTGACTTAAAGCCATTTCACCTTTAATTATAAGCAAAATAAAATAAACCAAAATAACAAATCCACCACTCTCACGCAGTTTCTCCGACACCAGCAACTCGAAAGAATTGGAAGAAAACAAGAGAGAAAGTGAAATCCCTTTGGAATTCAGTCCCCAAACCCACCCTTATTTATAGATATTTATAGATATGTTGGGGAGGGGGCAGGGGGAGGGGGGTTCGGGTGGTTTCTGGTTTTGTTTTATCATCAGTAGCAGTGAAAGGCAAGAATGAGCCCCAGTGATTTCCCCATAAATTACATTCTTTACATCCCGACAAGGTTTAGCGGCTGGAAAGTGACTGGAAAGTGACTGGAAAGTGACTGGAAAGTGACTGGAAAGTGACTGGAAACAGAAACTGAGGAGCCTAGGAAAGAGAGGAGGAAGTTTTGGGGTTGGGGAGGGGTAAGGGGGTGGGTAGGGGGTAGGGGGTAGGAGGAGGGTGGTGGTGTGTGCAGAGGTGAAAGGGGTCCTGCCCAAAATGTGCCCAAAGAAGGGAGAAGAGTGGGAAAGGGAAAGGTGCTGCCCGCTGCTGAGCCCTGCCCTGCTTGGCTGTGGAGGTGCCAGGCAATCCTCACCCAGCCCCTTGGCAGCTGTGGTGCCCATTGGGCTGGGCCCTGCTCCTTTTATTTTGGGGGGGAGGGAATAGGGGGGAAGGAGGAGAGGGGGTTCAACACCCCTCTCCCCCCTCCCCATTTAGCCAGTTCATTGCCCCAGTGCCCGGTTCATCACCCAGTTCATTGCCCCTGTGCCCACTTTGTTGCCCCAGTTCCTCACCCCCCCTTACCCAGCTGCACCTCCCCTCCCCAGCTCTGGGTGCATCAGCAGCCCTAGAATCCCACTCCCACCCCCGGACCCCCTGCCCCATCCCATATTCCTCCACCTCCCCAGCATCCCAGCCCTGCCCTCTGCCAGCCTGGTGCCAGGCAGGTGTTGGCAGTGTCCTTGTGGTCCCTGCTGTTGGCACAGGACCAGCGAGGTGGGGGTGCTGAGTGTGTTAAAAGGAGGGGGGGGGATGCTGGCCTGCTTTGCTTGGGGGCACATAGGCCTGGCAGTGAGGTGCCCACCCCCCCCCAGCTCTTCTCACATAATGGGGTGAAGGTGTGGGGGGCACAGAGGGGCAGCCCAGTGTGTGTGTGTGGGGGGGGGGGTCAGAGGGGCACCTCAGTGTGGGGTCCAGAGGCTGCTGCTCCCCCCTAGGGAGGAGGGAAATCTCTCCACTGCCAGCTGAAAGCAGCCCCCCTGCCAGCATGCCTGGGGTGTGGGGAGAGCAGGGAAGGGGGCACACAGCACAGACCCCCTCCCCCCACCCCCCAACACCTCCCCTCTGACCTGAACTGTGCCCACTGCGGGGCAGGATTTGCCCCCAGCCCCATCACTGGGTGGTGGAGAGGCAGCTTTGAGCCCCCCGGCCCCGAGCCCTTTTCCTGCAAGAGGAGCAAGGGGAGGAGCAGAGCTGGGGGGAGGGAGGGGAGGAGGAGGAGGGAATGGGCTTTGGGAAAGGGGAAAAAAAAAAGGCGGGGGGGGGGGGGGGGGAGGGTTTAGACGGCGTGACGAGGGCTGGGCTGGGGGCTGAGGAGGAGTCAGAAGAGGAAGGCTTTCTTCTTCAGCTCGTTGCGCTTCCAGAGAGCCAACTTGCTGAACTCCTCGGGGGGCATCTCGAAGACCCGCAGGAAATCCTCGGGGGAGAGATGCCTCTGGCGTTGGGAGGGGGGGAGGGATGCAAAGAGGAAGGTGAGGAGGTGCTGGTTGTCTGTCCTGCACTCCCCCCTCCCCATTTCTGCATCCCCCTCCTCCCCCAATCCCAGTTTCCCAGTTCTGCTTCTACCTCCAGTCTGGTCCTGTCCACACCAGGAGGGAGCTTGACTCGGCCTCGGTTGGTCACCATCAGCATCTCGTAGGGGTAGATCTGCAAGGGGATGGGGGGGAGGGGGCGCTGTAAGACCCTCTCCACAGCCCCTCCCCAGCCCCATCCGAGCCCTCCCCGCAGCCTCATCCAAGCCCCTCCCCAGCCCTATCCAAGCCCCTCTCCAGCCCCATCCAAGCCCCTCCCCAGCCCTATTCAAGCCCCTCCCCAGCCCCATCCAAGCTCTCCCCCCAATCCTATCCAAGCTCTGCCACCAGCCCCACCCAAGCCCCTCCTCTAGCCCCACCCAAGCCTCCTCCCAGCCCCATCCAAGCCCTCCCCCCAGCCCTATCCAAGCCCTTCCCCTAGCCCCATCCAAGTCACCCCCCCAACCCTATTCGAGATCCCCCCAACCTCATCCGAACCCCTCCCCAGCCCCACCCAAGCTCTCCCCCGATCCTATCTAAACTCTCCTCCCGGCCCCACCCAAGCCCCTCCTCTAGCCCCACCCAAGCCTCCTCCCAGCCCCATCCAAGCCTGGCCCCAGTCCCCCCCAAACCCTTCCCGTAGTCCCATCCAAGTCCCCCCCCCCAGCCCTATTCGAGATCCCCCCAACCCCATCCGAGCCCCTCCCCAGCCCCATCCAAGCTCTCCTTCCAGCCCCATCCAAGCCTCTCCCCAGCCCTATTCAAGCCCCTCCCCAGCCCCATCCAAGCTCTCCCCCCAATCCTATCCAAGCTCTCCTCCCAGCCCCACCCAAGCCCCTCCCCTAGCCCCACCCAAGCCTCCTCCCAGCCCCATCCAAGCCTCCTCCCAGCCCCAATTCAAGCCTTGCCCCAGTCCCCTCAAAGCCCTTCCCCTAGCCCCATCCAAGACACTCCCCAACCCTATTCGAGATCCCCCCCAACCCCACCCAAGCCCCTCCCCAGCCCCACCCACCTTCTGCTCCAGCATACTGGGCAGGGAGTTGCCTCTGTCCATGCGCCCACGCTGACCATTCTGGGGAGGGGGAGGGGTTCAAGCCTGACGTCAGTGTGACCCCCACCCTCCCCAGCTCTCCTTTCTCTCCCACCCAAACTGAGGCCAAGGGGATGGGCTCCAGGTCCCCTGCACTCCCACCCTCAGCACCTCCAGTTCCCCCACCCAGGGCCCATCACAGAGGTGGTCCCCAGTGTCCCCTGTCCCCCTCCACCCCCAGTCCCAGCATCCATCACCCTCGTGGTGGCTCTCCACACCAGCAGCCAGAGGTGCACTCACCTGCAGGCCTGGAAAACAGAAAGGAGCAGGGATCAGCTCTGGGGACCCCCCCTGCTGTGCCCCCCACCATCCTCCCCTGGCTTTCCACCCCCTGTTGAGCCCCAGTATGTCCCATCCCTGAAGGGCATCCCCATCCCATCCTTGGGGATGTTCCCACCTCTCTGAGACACCCCCACATCCCCTGGGACATCCCTGCAGGTGACCCCCATTGCTGGGGGGGGGACATTGAGGGTGGTGAGAGACTGGCACAGGTTGCCCAGGGAGGTGGTGGAAGCCTAATCCCTGGAGGGTCTTAAGGCCAGGCTGGAGGTGGCTGTGAGCAACCTGCTGTGGTGTGAGGTGTCCCTGCCCATGGCAGGGGGGTTGGACCTGGCTGAGCCTTGAGCTCCCTTCTAACCCTGACAGATCTATGACTCTATGATCTGAGCATCTCCCATCTCTGGGGGACATCCTCACATCCTCCAGGACCTCTCTAAAACCCCCATCCCTGGGGACATCCTCACATCCTCCAGGACCTCTCTGAATCCCCCATCTCTGGGGGACATCCTCACATCCTCCAGGACCTCTCTGAATCCCCCATCCCTGGGGTCATCCTCACGTTCCCTAGGACATCCCCCAGGACATCCTTGTCTGTCCTGGGCCATCCCTGGGGCCATCCCTGCAACCCCTGAGACATCTCTGCAGCCCCCATCCCTGGGGACACTCCCCAGGGCATCCCTGCATGTCCTGGGACACCTCCCCCAGCCCCTGGGCCACCCCAGTGCCCCCCACCCCAGGGTCATGCCCATGCCATGGAGGCTGATGCCCACCTGGGCTGCTCTTCTCACTGCCTGCTGAGTTGAACTCTGCCGACTGCAGCTGCAAGGGGACAAAGGGACAGTGTCAGAGCAGTGCCACCCCCAGACCCCATCCCAGGCCCCATCCCAGGCCCTGTGGCCCTGGCAGCTACCTGCCCACTCACCCGGGTGAGGGTGCTTCTGCCAGAGGCGGGCAGCGAGGAGCTCTTGGAGCTGCTGGAGTGCAGGGCTGCAAGAGAGCAGGAGAGGGTCAGAGGTGCAGGCAGGGAGCTGGCAGCAAGCAGGGTGCAGGCAGGGCTGTGGGAGCTAGCAGGGAGTGGGCATGGGTGTGGGCAGGGCTGTGGGAGCTGGCAGGAGTGCAGGCAGGGCTGCAGGAGCTGGCAGGGAGTGGGCATGGGGGCAGGCAGGGCTGTGGGGGCTGGCAGGGCTGTGGGGGCTGTGGGGGCTGGCAGGGCTGTGGGGGCTGGCAGAGGCTGGCAGGGGCTGGCAGAGGCTGGCAGGGGCTGGCAGGGGGCGGGCAGGGGCTGGCAGGGGCTGGCAGGGGGCGGGCAGGGCTGGCTGCCCACGCACAGGAGTGGAAGGGGGTCCGGTCGGGCAGGGAGCGAGTTTTCCTCCGGATGGGAAGGGATTTCTCCATCTCCTCCTTCAGGATCAGCTTCCCCAGGTTGGAGGTGACCTGGAGGGACACAGGTTGGGTGGCAGCAGGTCCCCAAGCCCTGGCAGGGTGCTTGCCCCGCCCGGCTCTGTGTCCCTCCCCACTCCCCCTCCTCACCTTGCTCAGCTCCTGCCTCTGGAGCTCTCGCAGGTTCTTCATCTCCTCCGTCAGGTCCTCCTCCTCCTCCTCTCCTCGCTTGGAGGCCATTCGCCTCCTCCACTCTGTCTCTGCGGGGGGGAGAGGGGAGGTTACATCCCTCCTGGGTACCCAATGGGGGGGTGGGGGGGTGTGCCCCCTCCCCCCACCTACCCACGACAGCCAGGGACGGGGGGCAGGGCCAGTAGTCGGTCTCGATCTTGGCAGGCTGGTTGGGGTCGGGGGGCTGAGCTGCAGGGAACTTGGAGGATTCGATGATCAGATCCTCGATGAGATGCTTCCCGTGGTGGGCAGGAGGGTGGTGGTGGTCTGCAGGGCACAAGGAAGAGGTGAGGCAGCACCTTTGGGTGCCCCCCCGACCCCATGCCGTGGAACAGACGCCCCCCTCCCCACCCCCAGCCCTCCCCCCCCTCACCTTTCTGCCTGTAGATCGGAGGCTTCTTGTAGATGTTGAGCTCCGTCGTGTCGGTCTCTGGAAGGGAAACAAAGGGAGCTGGGGGCTGGGAATAGGGAATGGGCAGCTGGGAAGGGGGTCCCTCAGCCCCCCACGGTGGGTTTGAGCTGGGGGTCAGGGGTTGGGGGGGGGAGAGTGCGGGGTGGGGCGGTACCAGGTCGGTGGAAGTGCTGCACGCTGCTGCGGGTGGAGCTGCTGCCCTGGCGGGAGGGGGCCTGGGGGGCGCTGCTGGGGGTCCTGCTCTCCAGCCACTCACGGATGACCTGGGGGGGAGTGGGGGGCTGGTGAGATGTGAGGCCCTGGCAGGTTGGCATCAAGCCTTCCTCCTCCTCTTCCTCCTCTGTCATCGTCAACATCACCGACAGCATCATCATCACCATCACGATCACCACCATCATCATCACCACCATCATCATCACCACCATCACCATCACCACCATCATCATCACCACCATCACCATCACCACCATCATCATCATGACCATCATCACCACCACCACCATCATCATCACCACCATCACCACCATCACCATCACCACCATCACCATCACCACCATCACCCTCACCACCATCATCATCATGACCATCATCACCACCACCACCATCAACATCACCACCACCATCATCATCACCACCACCATCATCATCACCACCATCACCCTCACCACCATCATCATCATGACCATCATCACCACCACCACCATCAACATCACCACCACCATCATCATCACCACCACCATCATCATCACCACCATCACCATCACCACCATCATCATCATGACCATCATCACCACCACCACCATCATCATCACCACCACCATCATCATCACCACCATCACCATCACCACCATCATCATCACCACCATCATCATCACCACCATCACCCTCACCACCACCATCATCACCCTCACCACCACCACCACCCTCACCACCATCATCACCCTCACCACCACCATCATCACCCTCACCACCACCATCATCACCCTCACCACCACCATCACCCTCACTACCACCATCACCTTCACCACCATCATCACCACCACCACCACCACCACCCTCACCACCACCATCATCACCCTCACCACCACCACCACCACCTTCACCACCACCCTCACCACCACCACCACCACCACCACCACCACCCTCACCACCACCATCATCACCCTCACCACCACCACCCTCACCACCACCACCACCATCATCACCCTCACCACCACCCTCACCACCACCACCCTCACCACCACCACCACCACCACCATCATCACCACCATCACTACCATCACCACCACCACCCTTGCAGCCCCTGCCCTGCATCCCAGCCCTGCCTCATGCCCTGTGGCTGCTCACCTCTGGCGATGGAGGAGGAGAGATGGATTTGGGAGACAGGGACCTCTGTAGAAGGCAAGAAGGAATTTCACCCAGCAGCCCCACGCCTCCCCTCTGCCCCTCCTCCATCTAGAAGGCTTTGGCTGCCTCCCACTGGGCCCTGAAACAACCTTTGGGGGCTGGGGGGGAAGACCCCTGGGAGGGGGGTCCCCAGAGCAGCCTCACCTCTCTGCTGCGGGGCAGCTCCACGTGCTCCATGAGGGAGTAGGTGAAGTGGGGCTCATAGATCATCAGGTCAGGCCTCTCAATGTCCAGGATGGCTTTATCCTTGGGGATGGCAGCCAGGTCCTTGTAGCCCAGAACCTCGTTGTCCATTTTGGCCTGGAAAGAAAGGGGGAAGGAAAACCAAACAGCTTCAGTTTGGGGTGAAGAACAAGAAGCTGGGGTGAGGAGGAGGGCTTCCAGGGGACTGGCATGCTCCATGGTCCTGTTGGGGTGATGGAGGAGGTTTGGGAATCACCTCCTGACCCCAGGGATGGAGGAATTCATCCTCCATGGTCCCATTGGGATGATCAAGGTTTGGGAATCACCTCCTGACCCCAGGGATGGAGGAATTCATCCTCCATGGTCCCACTGGGGTGATGGAGAAAGTTTGGGAATCACCCCCTGACCCCAGGGATGGAGGAATTCATCCTCCATGGCCCCACTGGGGTGATGGAGGAGGTTGGGGAAGGTATATCCTGAGTCCAGGGATGGAAGAATTCATCCTCCATGGTCCCATTGGGATGATCAAGGTTTGGGAATCATCTCCTGACCCCAGGAATGCCTCCATGGCCCCAGTGGGGTGATGGAGAAGGTTTGGGAATCACTTCCTGACCCCAGGGATGCCTCCATGGCCCTAGTGGGGTGATGGAGAAGGTTTGGGAATCACCTCCTGACCCAGGGATGGAGGAATTCATCCTCCATGGTCCCATTGGGATGATCAAGGTTGGGGAATCATCTCCTGACCCCAGGAATGCCTCCATGGTTCCAGTGGGGTGATGGAGAAGGCTTGGGAATCATCTCCTGACCCCAGGGATGGAGGAATTCATCCTCCATGGTCCCATTGGGATGATCAAGGTTGGGGAAGGCACTTCCTGACCCCAGGAATGCCTCCATGGCCCCACTGGAGTGATGGAGAAGGCTTGGGAATCATCTCCTGACCCCAGGAATACCTCCATGGCCCCAGTGGGGTGATGGAGAAGGTTTAGGAATCACCTCCTGACCCCAGGGATGCCTCCATGGCCCCAATGAGGTGATGGAGAAGGTTTGGGAATCATCTCCTGATCCCAGGGATGCCTCCATGCCCCCACTGGGATGATGGAGAACGTTTGGGAAGGCACTTCCTGACCCTAGGAATGCCTCCATGGCCCCAGTGGGGTGATGGAGAAGGATTGGGAATCACCTCCTGATCCCAGGGATGCCTCTATGGCCCCAGTGGGGTGATGGAGAAGGATTGGGAATCATCTCCTGACCCCAGGGATGCCTCCATGGCCCCAGTGGGGTGATGGAGAAGGCTTGGGAATCACCTCCTGACCCCAGGGATGCCTCCATGGCCCCAGTAGGGTGATGGAGAAGGCTTGGGAATCACCTCCTGACCCTAGGGATGCCTCTATGGCCCCAGTAGGGTGATGGAGAAGGCTTGGGAATCATCTCCTGACCCCAGGGATGCCTCCATGGCCCCAGTGGGGTGGTGGAGAAGGCCAGGGGTGGGGGCATGGTGGGCAGGTGCCAGCCACCTCTTACCACGATGCTGGAGGGCGACCCAGGGACGCTGGAGCCACGAGAGGAGGAGACACTCCCAGGGGAGGTCAGGGGTTGCTGGAAGGAGAAGAGGAGACTTCAGCAAACCTCCCTCTTGGCCACAAGCAGCCCAGGAAGGGCCTGGGGGTCGTGGTCAGGATCCCAAAGGCCACGAGAGGGGCAGGGGTCCTGGGGGACACCCCTGAGCCCCATGGACCTCGGCGGGGCACAGGAACCTCCTCGGGGCTGAGCTATCTCTGGCTGGGCGCTGAGGTCTCCTTAGCTGCAGCGCTGTGGTTCAGGGCAGGGCACCCCCGGGAGGTGGCAGGGGCTTGGCCGGGACACGTTGCCACTAGATGGTGCTGCCAGGCTGGACTGGGGGGAGGAGGAGGAGGAGGAGGAAGGCAGGACCCTGCTAGCGGCATCCCAGGGTGACGCTGCCAAAGTCCTTGGCCACCAACCTCTGCCCTTCGGCCACCAGCTGCTCTGTGCCTGGCCTAGGTGCAGGGCTCCCCAATTCCCTATGCCCCCCAGCACCCTGCCGACCCCCAGCGCCCTGCCCTGTGCCCCCAGGACCATTTTAACCCCCAGTCCCCTGCCCTGTGCCCCCAGGACCATTTTAACCCCCAGCGCCCTGCCCTCTGCCCCCAGGACCATTTTAACCCTCAGTCCCCTGCCCTGTGCCCCCAGGACCATTTTAACCCTCAGAACCCTGCCCTGTGCCCTCAGCACCCTGCCCTGTGCCCCCAGGACCATTTTAACCCCCAGCACCCTGCCCTGTGCCCCCAGGACCATTTTAACCCTCAGTCCCCTGCCCTGTGCCCTCAGCACCCTGCCCTCTGCCCCCAGGACCATTTCAACCCCTAGCACCCTGCCCTCTGCCCCCAGGACCATTTTAACCCTCAGTACCCTACCCTGTGCCCTCAGGACCATTTCAACCCCCAGCACCCTGCTTATGCCCCCAGCAATGTGCCAACCCCCAGCACCCTACCACATAGCCCCAGCACCCTGCCCTGTGCCCGTAGCAGTGTGCCAACCCCCAGCGCCCTTCTTATTGCCCCAGCACTGTGCCAACCCCCAGCACCCTACTCCACATCCCCAGCACCTTGCTTATGCCCCCAGCAGTGTGCCAACCTCCAGGACCCTACCCCATGCCCCCAACAATGTGCCAACCCCCAGCACCCTTCCATGCCACCCTCTTACCTTCTGCAGCCTTTCCATTCAGCTGTAGGCTGGAGGGGTTGTGTCAGTCACAGGGTCCTGCAGGGGGGGTACAACAGGGGGTGTCAGGGCACTGCCAGGGTGGGCACAGACCACCCCAAGGGCGTTGGTACCCAAATCCATCACCCTCCTGCCATGGGGCTGAGCCCAGCAGCCCTCCTGGGCACCATACCCCAAGGTGGCACAAGGCTGGCACAAGGTGGCAAGCAGGACAGGCTTGCCAGGGGATGCCACCACCCCTGGGATGCCCAAAGAGCTCTGGGTGTGCCCTGGGCCAGAGGCAGGAGGTGTTGGGACATGCCAGGCTCCCCTCCCCCCCCCACCCCCAGCTCACCACTGCCTCTGTGGCTCCACATCCCTCTGGGTGCTGATGCCAGGCTGGGGCTCTGGTGCTGCTCCTGCATTGGAGGCAGAGAGGTGATGATGGCTCAGAGGGTGGCAAGAGGGTGGCCACAGAGTCATGGAGGTGTTTGGGTTGGAAAAGGCCTCCAAGATCCTCCAGTCCAGCCAGCAACCCAGCACCACCATGGCCACCAAAACCTGTCCCCAGGTGCCATGGCCACAGCTTTCCTGAACACCCCCAGGGACCAACCAGTGACCCAGCACCACCATGGCCACCAAACCCTGGTCCCAGGTGCCATGGCCAGAGGTTTCCTGAACACCTCCAGGGACCAACCAGTGACCCAGCACCACCATGGCCACCAAAACCTGTCCCTAGGTGCCATGGCCACAGCTTTCCTGAACACCTCCAGGGACCAAGCATCAACCCAGCACCACCATGGCCACCAAACCCTGGCCCCAGCTTTCCTGAACACCTCCAGGGACCAACCATCAACCCAACCCCACCATGGCCACCAAACCCTCTCCCCAAGTGCCATGGCCACAGCTTTCCTGAACACCCCCAGGGACCAACCAGTGACCCAAGATCATTATGACCACCAAACCCTGTCCCCAGGTGCCACAGCCACAGGTTTCCTGAGCCCCTCCAGGGATGCTGACCCCACCACCTACCTCAACACCTCCTCACCACCTCCCTCATGGACCTCCAGCCTCGTCCTCCTGCTGTCCCTGCTTGCCTGGTGGCTGCTGACGAGGGCTGGCAAGCAGAGCAGAGGTCGTGAAGCTCTTTGTCCCCTGCCAGCCAGTGAGTGGCCTCGAGAAGGCTCCAGCAGCAGGGAGTGCTGTGCTCAGCCACCACCCCTGCCCTGCAGCCTGCAACCCCAACCTCCCCCCCACCCCCACCCCCACCCCAGGCCTGAGCTCTCCTCTCTGAGCTTTCAAACACACACAAAGGGGAAAATTCCCTATTCTCCTCCCAGCTTCTCCTTTCAGAGTTGGGGGGGGGATGAGGGGGAGCACTGGGCAAACCTCATCCAGTCCAGGCAACCACAGCAGCAGCAGCATGGAGCCCTCCAAACCTTGATTGTCCCACCCCAAACATCCTGTGCAGAGGTGTGGGGAGATGTCACCACGTCTGGAGCACCCCCCCCCCCCCAGCCCTGCTGAAGCACCCAGCCCCAAGGCTCCCAGAGTGGGTGGGATGTAGAGATGGAGAATCATGGAATCATGGAATCATAGAATCAGGGAATCATAGAATCATGGAATCATGGAATCAGGGAATCATAGAATCAGGGAATCATAGAATCAGGGAATCATAGAATCATAGAATCATGGAATCATGGAATCACGGAATCACAGAATCAGGCAGGGTTGGAAGGGACCACAAGGCTCAGCCAGTTCCAACCCCCTGCCATGGGCAGGGACACCTCACACCAGGTCAGGCTGGCCAGAGCCTCATCCAGCCTGGCTGCAAACACCTCCAGGGATGGAGCCTCAACCACCTCCCTGGGCAAACCATTCCAGGCTCTCACCACTCTCATGGGCAAGAACTTCTTCCTCACAGCCAGTCTGAATCTCCCCACTTCCAGCTTTATTCCATTCCCCCCAGTCCTATCACTCCCTGACACCCTCAAAAGTCCCTCCCCAGCTTTCTTGTAGCCCCCTTCAGATCCTGCAAGACCACAAGAAGGTCACCTCAGAGCCTTCTCTTCTCCACACTGAACAGCCCCAACTCTCTCAGTCTGTCCTCATAGCAGAGCAGCTCCAGCCCTCTGCTCATCCTGGTGGCCCTTCTCTGGACACCTTCCAGCACCTCCAGATCCCTCTTGGAACAGAGGCTCCAGAACTGGATGCAGTACTCCAGGTGTGGTCTCAGCAGAGCTGAGCAGAGAGGGAGAATCCCCTCCCTGGCCCTGCTGGCCACACTTCTCCTGCTGCAGCCCAGGCTCTGCTTGGCTCTCTGGGCTGCAAGTGCTCCCTGCTGGCTCCTGCTGAGCTTCTCCTCCCCCAGCACCCCCAAGTCCCTCTCCTCAGGGCTGCTCTCCAGCCAGTCCCTGCCCAGCCTGCATTTGTGCTTGGGATTGCCTCCACCCAGCTGCAGGACCTTGCCCTTGGTCCTGTTGAACCTCCTGAGGTTGGCTTGTGCCCAGCTCTGCAGCCTGTGCAGGTCCCTCTGGATGGATCCCTTCCCTCCAGCCTGTCCAGGTCCCTCTGGATGGATCCCTTCCCTCCAGCCTGTCCAGGTCCCTCTGGATGGATCCCTTCCCTCCAGCCTGTGCAGGTCCCTCTGGATGGATCCCTTCCCTCCAGCCTGCCCAGGTCCCTCTGGATGGATCCCTTCCCTCCAGCCTGTCCAGGTCCCTCTGGATGGATCCCTTCCCTCCAGCCTGTCTGCTGCACCACACAGCTTGGTGCCATGGAATCACTGAGGTTGGGAAAGACCTTTAGGATCGTGGAGCCCAGCCATGAACCCTTCTACCAAGCCCCACCGCTAAGCCATGGTCCTCAGCACCACATCTACACAGCTTTAAAGCACCTCCAGAGGTGGGGACTCCACCACCTCCCTGGGAAGGTGATGGAGATGATCAGGCAGAGCTTGGAGCATCCTCCAGCTGCCAGCAGCCAGCCTGGCATGAGGTACCAGCCTTGGCTGGCTCTGACAAAGGTCAAGCCAGGACAAGGAGGATCTGCCAAGCACTTGAACAGCTCCACGAAGGCATCACCCCCTCCCCTGAGACCACCCTGCCACAAGTAACTCCCAGTTGGAGCACTGGGAGGCTTGACCCACTCCCACCCTTATCTAGCACCTCCCAGTGCTCCCAAGGGCTGGCTGCTGGTGGGATGGGCATCAGCCAGCCTGGTACAAGGCAGCATTGTCTGGGCAAGCCTCTGCCACCCTCGCCCCCATGAGCTCACAGTTTCCAGAGGCAGAGCCAGGGGGGGCGCTGGGAGGTGGTGGGAGGGCACTGAGGACACAGTGGTGGTGGCAGGGAGCAAGGTGGATGGGATGGCAAATGGAAGGGGAGAGAGGAAGGGATGGAAGGTGGTGGGAGGGTGGGGGTGGGTGCAGGCATGATAGGGACGCTGGTGGGGAAGGAAAACAAGCTGGAAGCAGGGAGTGCAGAGAGATGCCAGGATGGAGCCACAGGGTTGGCAAAGAGGGTGTCAGGGCTGTGTAAGCAGCTCAAACATGCTCTGTCTGTCTGTCTGTCTGTGTGCCTACCCCTCCTCCCCCCCCAAAGCTGGGGGACACAGGGGACACCTTATCTGCTGCACCCAGGGAGCCACCGCCCCGAGGGCAGCCTCGCTGCCCATGGCAACCTCCAATCTCCCCAGCAGCCCTGGCTGGCAGGTGCCCAGCGCCATCCCTTGCTCCAAGAGATAAGGACAGCACGGGTGCGTGTTTGGGATTTTCCTGCTCGGGAGGATGATGGGAAGTGAGGTGAGGTGAAGTGGAGGGGGGGGAGGGGGTGGGGTTAGTATCACCGCGTCCCCCTCCCAAAGTGATGCTGAAGGGTACCCACGCAGGAGCGGGGAGGGAAAGGTGCTGGGGAGGGAGGGGGTGGGTGGAGGAAGAGCGGTGGAGGGATGGACAGACAGACAAAGCAGGTGCTGGTAGGGGCTCAGAGGGCTGGAGGGGTGCTGGGCACCCCCCCCCCGCCCTGCATGGCACATCCCAGGGCAGGGAGGGGGAGCCCGTGGGGAGAGCCGGAGCGGCTGCGGCCGCGGGAAGAGGCCAGTTCCCTCCTCCCCACCCCGAGGAAATCCGGATCGGAGTTTTCACAGCCGCCAAAGCCATCAGCGGTGGGGCCGGGGGGGAGGGGGGGGGGGACAGGCTATACGGACCCCCCCATCACGCAGGGTGCGGGGAGCAGGCAGGGACCCCTCTAACCTTCCTTTCCCCTCCTCCTCCTCCTCGCTGCCAGCTTTATGCCTCTGCCATAGCGCTGGGCATGGGCATCCTGCCGCTTCCACAGCCGCCCCCGGCTCCCTGCCAGCATCGAAGTAAGGGGGAGGGGGGGACGGGGACACCCAGGCTGGGGTCACAAGTTCCCCGAACAGACGGTTCCCGCCAGCCCTGGGAAAGGCGTCCGGTGCTTCCCAGTCCAGCCCTGCCCTCCCCTTCCTCCTCCTCCTCCTCCTCCTCCTCTCAACCCCAAACAAACAGAGCCGGGGCGAGGCAACCAGCATCCTCCTCATCCATCCCTCCCTCCCCACCTGGGTAAACCGAGGCAAGGCCACCCGTGGGGGCCCCACCGGCAACTCGATCGCAGCGGGGAGCACGTGGGGCCCCGACCCGCGTCTCACCGGTGTCCGGTTCCTCCTTTGTCCTCTTTCTTGTCCTTTCCATCCCCACCAGAGCATCGCCCGGCAGCAGGCATCGACCCTTTGGCTATTGACAGCCTCGTTCCTTCCGGGCCGTTGCACAGGGGACACCTCGGTGGCCTTAACAGCCACCAGCTGCCAGCATCTGGGATTTTTCCATCCCTCGGGGTGCAAGGTGCACCCTTCTAGTGTCCCTCCCCATGGCTATAAGGCAGCTCCGTGCCTCAGTTTCCCTGGCTGGGGAGGGGGAGGTAGGAGCAATCCACCCACCCCCATCTAGGGGATGGAGACGGGGGTGGGAATGAAGATAAGGAGGGAGATGAGGATGGAGACAGAGATGGAGACAGGGATGGGGATGAATGGGAATGGTTAGATAAGGATGGAGGTGAGGATGGGGAGGAGAGAGGAATGGAGATGGGGATGAGATAGGAATGGAGATGGGGATGAGATAGGAATGGAGATAGAAATGAAAATAAGGATGGAGACAAGGATGGAGACAGAGCTGGAGATGGGGATGGAGATGAAGCTGGAGATGAAGCTGGGGACATTCCCACCTTGCTTCCTCCCATCTGAGGGCTTTGGGCCAACCCAGCTGCTCCCCTGCCCACCAGCCCTACCGGGAAGCTCCAAGCCCCACAACAAGTTCAGAGGAAGGCTGTGTTGGCCCTCACCCTAAAGCTTCCTGGTGGTGGTGGTGGTGGGGGGTGCCCACGCCTGGGCCCCCCCTGCCCTGCTGGCCATGCTGCAGCCCTCTCTGGGCAGCAGCTCACGTGGCACCTAATCTGGGATCAGAGTGGGATTAGCCTGCTCATCCCGCACGCGGAGGGGCCGGGAGGGACCTGCTGAGGGGGTGTGTGTGGGGAGCCCACATCCCTCCAGGGCTCCCAGGACAGGCCTGCTGATGCCACCCTCCCTGCCTAGTCTCCAAGGGAACCCCAACTGCCAGCACCAGGCAGCACCCCGGGGGATGCCCTGTGTCGAGGACCCCTGGGCTGGCAGGTCCCTGGGCACCCTGGTGGGGTCAGCAGGGTGAGGCACCCACCTGGCAGGACACTAGGGAGTGGGATATGGCCAGAGGCTCGCTGAGGTGGCAGCTGGTGGCCCAGGTCTACCTAGGAGAGGCTGGGTTTAGCCCTGCCTGACCACCAGCCCTGCACGCCCATGGACAGGAGCTGACCCCTCCCCACCAAGGAGCTGCCCCCTCCCCACCAAGGAGCTGCTCCCAGCCATGGTCAAGAGCTGGGGAGGAGCAGGTTTTGTACCCCAAATATCATTCCCCCCGCCCTGCACCCCCACCCCAGGTAGGTCCATGATGCTCCATGGCAGTGGGGTTGGAAGGGCCCAAGAGAAGCTTCTGGGATGGGATGGGATGGAATTGGAGTTGAGGGAGGGCTCCAAAATCCTCTGCCCATGGCATGACCCTGAGCACCACAACCCCGCCAGGCTGCATCATACCCTGCCACAGCCTGTGCCAGGGGGGGAGTGGGATGGATGCACCCCCTCCCCTCCCCACCCCAGACCAGCAACAACGCTGAGAACCCCCCACAAAGTCACTTCACAAGGGGGGCTGGAACTGGCTGAGGTGCTCAGGTCACCCCCACACCATGGGGTACCCTGGTGGCAGTGTCCCCAGGGCAGGAGCACAGGGGGATGCCCCTGCTGGGGGGGCTGAGGCGGGGGGGTGGTGAGTTGGGGTGCTTGGGAGCATTGTGCTGCCACGGAGGGGACAGGAGTGGGGATCCCAGGAGGGGTACAGCCCCCCCCCTCCCCAAACAGCCACAGAGCCCCCATGTCCCTGCTTCGGGTCACCGCCCTTCCATCCCTGCAGCCCCCCTCCCCCCACCTCCAGCAAGGGCAGCCGGTGGGGAGGGGGCATTGCCACAGCCCCCGCTGAAGACCTGGCAGGGGGACGACGACAGACGAGCTGTCCCCAACTGCCACCCCCGCTCCTCGCCGAAGGAGCAGGGGACTCCGCAGAGCCAGGGAAAGGGAGGGGAGGGAGCAGCAACAGCGCGGGGCGGGAGAGAGGGGGTGGTGGGGGGGAAACAAACAGCGACTGATACGGCGACCCCCCCCCTTAGAACAACTGAGTGCCCCCCAACCCTCTGCCACCGCCACACAGAGGACACTCACCTAAAGATGGGGACACTTCATCCCTCCTCCAGCCGCGGGGACGCTGCTGGGTGGAGGAGGAGGAGGAGGAGGATGATTAGGAGGAGAAGAATGACGCCGATGACCCCTTCGGCCTCCTCCGCTGGGGGGTTTGGGGTTGTTTTTTTTTTTTTTTTTGGGTGGGGAGGGGGTTTCGCTACCAAAAGCCCACGTTGGTCGCCGGATTGCCCAAACCTTTGGCTTTAGTAGCCAAACCTGCAGCACCACCAGCAGCTGGGATCCAGGATGAAGCAGAGCGCCAGGCGCGGGTGGGCAACGCAGAGCGGCGAGGAGGAGCAGCGAGCGGCGAGCGGCAGCTCCGCTCCTATCTGCCGAGCCCAGCAGCCGCTCCGCACCGCTCCGATAACCCAACCCAGCACCTCGGGGCCGCGGGGTGGGTGGGTGAAGGGAGAGGGTGGGTGAAGGAGAGGATGGGTTGAGTGGGTGAAGGAGAGGGTGGGTGAAGGAGAGGGTGGGTTGGGTGGGTGAAGGAAGCGGGGTGCAGCTCGCCCTCCTCTCTCCTCTCTGTCTCTCCGCTTGCTGGCTCAGGCTCTTTCCCAACAAGAGGAGAATTAAGCGGCATCATGACGAAGCAAATTCGCTTCCCCGCCGCCGCCGCCGCTCCACGCTCGCTTCACCTCCCCCCCAACCCGCAACCCCGACACCCCACCCTACCCCAACCAGCTCCTACCCGGCACAAAGAGGGAGGAAAAAAAAAAAAAAAAACCAAAAAAACCACTAAAACCAGTTTGTTCCACTGCCGGGAATATCCTGGATAGGGCTTTGGAATGCGGGAAGAGGGGGGGAGGGAGGGGGGTGACCAGCACCCCTTACTCCAGCTCTCTTTGCGAATCAAACAGGGATCTTATCCCACCCCTCACTCCCCCCAATATCTACACGCAGCTGGGAGGTGGGACCCCCCCTCCCTCCTGCCTCCAAGCACTGTAGTGCTGAGCACCCCATAGAGTGGTGGGGGGTTGAGGGTGGCACCCCCTCCTCCAGCTCTCATTTAATAGGGATGTTATACCCTGTCCCCCCCCCCCCCAAACCCATCCCTAACCACAGCTGGGGGTTTAGAACCCCCCAACTCCATCTCTACCCACAGATGGGGGTTTAGACCCCCCCAAACCCATCCCTAACCACAGCTGGGGGTTTAGAACCCCCCAACTCCATCCCTAACCACAAATTGGGGTTTAGACCCCCCCCCAACCCCATCCCTAACCACAAATGGGGGTTTAGACCTCCGCAATCCCATCCCTAACCACAGCTGGGAGTTTAGAACCCCCCAACCCCATCCCTACCCACAGCTGGGGGTTTAGACCCCCCCCAACCCCATCCCTACCCACAGCTGGGGGTTTAGACCCCCCCCAACCCCATCCCTACCCACAGCTGGGGGTTTAGACCTCCGCAATCCCATCCCTAACCACAGCTGGGAGTTTAGAACCCCCCAACCCCATCCCTACCCACAGCTGGGGGTTTAGAACCCCCCAACCCCATCCCTACCCAAGGCTGGGGGTTTAGACCTTCTCCATCCCTATCCCTATCCCTACCTAAGATTTTCAGTGCTGAGCAGGGGGACTGAGCACCCCATGGAATGGTGAGGGGGTAAGGATGGCACCCCCTGCTCTGGCCCTCACTGCAAACAGAGATTTTATCCCCACCCCCTCCATCCCTACCTACAGCTGAGGGTTTAGCACACCCCTCCCACCCCAGCTCTGTAGTGCTGAGCAAGGGGGCTGAGCACCCCATGGAGAGGTGGGTGAGGATGGCACCCCCACCCCCATCCAGCCTGATCTCCAGGATGGGTTTAGGGACTGCTCCAAGAGCTGCATGGGGGTGGAGGGGGGAGTGGGAATGGAGCAGGAATTTCCATCTGCAGGTCCAAGAGAGCCCAGTAAGGACCTGGGAGGTGCTGAGCTTCTGCCAAACCTCATCCCCTGCCCTCTGCAGACACTACCCTGCCCTTGGGTGCTGCCAGAGAGAGCCTCTGCCCACCCCTCCACCCTGAACCCTCCAATCTTCTGGGGGCCACTGGGCAGTCCATACCCTTAGGCAGAGACCCCAGAGCTCAGCAGTGGGGTTTTGGGGGGGGGGCACTCCTGTCTCCCCTCACTTCTCACCCACGGGATGGGTGTCATGGGTGGACCCTCCCCCCCGGGGGCTGCGTGGGTACTGCAGCAGCAGGAGCTGGTGTCTATTCCTGGTTCTGTGTGGGAGGAGATGCCTGGTGACAGCAGCAACGCTTCTGGGGCCCCTCCCCAGTGCTGAGCCCGATCCTCTTCACTGCCTCAGTTTCCCTCCTGGCTCCAGTGAGGGCTGCTGGACCTGCTGCATGCACATCTGGAGGGATGGACACCCAGGGATGCACATCTGGGGTGGGGGTGTCGGGGGGATGGTGGTCCAGGGATAGATGCCCAGAGATGGACATTTGGAGGGGATGCAGGTCCAGGGGGGTACACACAGACTTGGGGGGGGGGAGGGGGGGGGGATACATGTTCAGGGATACACATCTGGAGGGATGCACATCTGGGGGATATAAACACCCAGGGATGCACATCTCGGGGTGGGGGGATGCAGGTCCAGGGATATTTATCCAGGGATGAATGTCTTGGGGGGGGGGGTTGGGGGGATGCACATCTGGAGGGATGCCCACCCCGGGATGCACAGCTGGGAGTGGCACATGCCCAGGGATATACCCCCCCAGGGATATACCCCCCAGGGGATACACTCCTGACTCCTTGGACCAAAAGCATCACAGCCTCAGCCCTGAGATGCTGCTCTGCAGCCCCCTCCCCATTCCCCCTTCCCACTCCATCCTGAGGGGACTTCGCCGGCCCCAGCCTCCCTCCAGCTTCCCCCCCCAGGGGCTGTGCCCATGAATAATGGAGGCTGTAGCTGCCTCCCCCCCCCCATCCCAGCACTAACCCAGTTTCTCAAGCATGAAGACACCGCAGCGGCTGCTCGGTGGCTGCCACCTGCGCCCGGGGGCTCCTGGGGTGCCTGAACTGGCTGTGGCACCCGCTGTGGGCACAGCCCCCTCCCCACCCCGCCAAGCCAGCACCCGGGGGGGGGGGGGGGGGGGGGGGGGGGGGGGGGAGGGCAGGAGGAAAGGGAAAAGTCGGAAATGCACTTCTGCACCGAGTGGGCGTCACACACCGGCGCCCCCCACCCCCCAAACCAGCCCCGGACACGCTCCCCGGAACCTCACCGTGTGCCTGCCAGCCCCACAGCCCAGCGGTGCCCTCCAATGCCAGGCAGCTGCTGGTGCTGTGCCATGCCAGGGGGGTATTTGGGAGGGTTCAGGGCAGAGGTTAGCAGGGCCCTACCTTCACGGGAGCCCATGGCCTGCCGCAGGCAGCTCAGCCCGTCCGGGAGCCATGCCCAGCATCCTCCCTGCGCAGCACCGCGCGTTGCCACAGCAACCGCCTCCCGCCCAGCCCGCTGGAGACAGAGAGGGATGGAGGATGTGCAGGAGCAGCCTTCAGCCTCACTGAGAGGTGGAGGATGTTCAGGAGCAAACTTCAGCCTCACTGAGAGATGGAGGATGTGCAGGAGCAGCCTTCAGCCTCACTGAGAGATGGAGGATGTGCAGGAGCAGCCTTCAGCCTCACCTCTCTGCAGATGGGGCCAAGGAGCCTCTGAACAGCCCCTGGGGGAGGATGCAGCTTCTGTATCTCTCCTCGACTCAGCTGCCCAGCCCCAAACTGTCCCTGTGCCCCACTGCAGGGCTGCTGGGCATGCAGGAGGCAGCACCCCAGTGACAGCAGCCCTGAACCTAACCCATGCCCAGGGGGGCACCAGTCCCTGCCACCCCAGTGATGCCACCAGTCCAGATCTTGCCAACCCCTCTATCAGGACTGGGACGCTGTGGGGTACAAGGACAGGGCTGGGATGTTGTGGGGTACAAGGACAGGACACTGTGGGGTACAAGGACAGGACTGAGATGCTGTGGGTCAGGAGGACAGGACTGGGATGTTGTGGGTCAGGAGGACAGGACTGGGATGTTGTGGGGCACAAGGACAGGAGGAGGTTCCCTTCATGCTTTTCTTTGTCTCTGTGCAGCTTGTAAAGCAGCTTTTTTCCACCTGCTTAGACATGGCTGTAACTGGTGACAGGAAAGAGCTAGGCCAGAATTGCAAGCTCCATTTAGGCTCTCTCCAAATGGCAAAAGAAATTTGGTGCTAGGGATGCTGTGGGGCATGAGGACAGGACTGGGATGTTGTGGGGTACAAGGACAGGATTGGGATGTTGTGGGGCACCAGGACAGGACTGGGATGTTGTGGGGCAGCAGGACAGGACTGGGATGTTGTGGGGTACAAGGACAGGATTGGGATGCTGTGGGTCAGGAGGGCAGGACTGGGATGTTGTGGGGCACCAGGACAGGACTGGGATGTTGTGGGGCACCAGGACAGGACTGGGATGTTGTGGGATACAAGGACAGGATTGGGATTTTGTGGGGCAGCAGGACAGGATTGGGATGTTGTGGGATACAAGGACAGGATTGGGATTTTGTGGGGCAGCAGGACAGGATTGGGATGTTGTGGGGTACAAGGACAGGACTGGGATGTTGTGGGGTACAAGGACAGGATTGGGATGTTGTGGGGTACAAGGACAGGATTGGGATGCTGTGGGTCAGGAGGGCAGGACTGGGATGCTGTGGGGCACCAGGACAGGACACTGTGGGGTACAAAGCCCACAGGGAGGGGTGTGGGAGGCTGGCATCCATCACCTCTGCATCGAGTTGGTTGCTCTGAGGCCATGGCTTTGGGGGGAGGGGGTGCTGCCCTTTCTGGCTGCACATTTCCACCTCCCCCCAGACCCCCAACCATCCTAAACCCCTTTCCAGCCCCTTCCAGCTTGAAAGCAAAGCCTTGGGAAAGGCTGGGCAGGCTGTACTGGGGGTGAGACACCCTCCAGTGCACTTTCTGCACAGAGGGACATTCCTGTCCCCACCTCCACCCCTCCTCCCCAGGTCTCACCTCAAAATACAAGAAAGAAGCAGCATGAGGGGTGGGTGGGGTGGGTTGTTTTTTTTTTTGTTTTTTGTTTTTTTCCCCTTCCCCTCCCTCTCTCCTTCCCTGGTCATAATTAAAAAGGGCTTCACACTTCTGAGCCCTTTCTATCCAGGGAGGTCGAGAAGAAAGAGAGGGGAGGAAGAAGGGGAAAAAAAAAAAAAAAAGCCAAAACAACACAACCCTGAAAGAAAAGAGAGGAAGGGGTTGGGAAGGAGAAGAGAAAGAGGGGAGGGGGAAGAAAAAAAAAAAAAAGGATGGGGGGATAAAAAATCATCAAGCAGGGATTACACAAAAGGAACTCCTCTACCTTTGAAGATTTGGCTAAATTGAGGAGGGGGCAGAGGGGTTAGGGAGGGTCCAGACCCAGTTGGTTCCTTTCTCAAAGCCTTCTCCTTTCAAAACCGTCTCAAGTTCCTGCAGAAAGAAGCAATTGGGAAAGGGGTGGGGGGTAGGGGTAAAAGAAATGAGAAGTGGGGAGGGAGGTGGGGAAAAAAAAAAATGCCCCTGGTTGCTCTGCTAATTCCTGCCCCCCACACCTGGGCAGGCAGCAGCAGGGGCATTGTCGGGCACTAATTGCTGGGTGTTGCATTTCCCCTCTGCTTCTTCAGGCTCCATTGAACTCAAACTGTTATAATTTTCTCCCCCCTCCCCGTGCTTTCCCCCTCCCCGTGCTTTCCCCCCTCCCCACATTCTGCTGGAAGGGCTTTGTAAGGGCTGGGAGAGCCCCGGCCGAGGGATTTCCACCTCCCTCCCAGGGCATTGTCCAAGGGGAAAGGAATGATGGGGAGGGGGCAGCGAGCTTGGGGCTGGGTACACACAGCCTGGGTGGTGGCCAAAGTGGGGTGGGTGAGCTGGGGGCTCTGGGTGGAAGGAGCTGTGGGCATCATGCCAAGGGTGATGCCCTGGGGAGAAGCAGAGGGTATCATGCCCAGGGTGATGCCCTGGGGAGAGGCAGAGGGTATCATGCCCAGGGTGATGCCCTGGGGAGAAGCAGAGGGTATCATGCCCAGGCTGATGCCCTGGGGAGAAGCAGAGGGTACCATGCCCTGGCTGATGCCCTGGGGAGAAGCAGAGGGTACCATGCCCTGGCTGATGCCCTTGGGGAGAAGCAGAGGGTACCATGCCCTGGCTGATGCCCTTGGGGAGAAGCAGAGGGTACCATGCCCAGGCTGATGCCCTGGAGAGAAGCAGAGGGTATCATGCCCAGGCTGATGCCCTTGGGGAGAAGCAGAGGGTATCATGCCTGGGGTGATGCCCTTGGGGAGAGGCAGAGGGTATCATGCCCAGGGTGATGCCCTTGGGGAGAAGCAGAGGGTATCATGCCCAGGGTGATGCCCTTGGGGAGAAGCAGAGGGTACCATGCCCAGGGTGATGCCCTTGGGGAGAAGCAGAGGGTATCATGCCTGGGGTGATGCCCTTGGGGAGAGGCAGAGGGTACCATGCCCAGGCTGATGCCCTGGAGAGAAGCAGAGGGTACCACACTGGGTACCATGCCCGGGGTGATGCTCTGGGGAGAAGCAGAGGGTACCACACTGGGTACCATGCCCGGGGTGATGCTCTGGGGAGAAGCAGAGGGTACCACACTGGGTACCATGCCCAGGGTGATGCCCTGGGGAGGAGCAGAGGGTACCACACTGGGTACCATGCCCGGGGTGATGCCCTGGGGAGAAGCAGAGGGTACCACACTGGGTACCATGCCTGGGGTGATGCTCTGGGGAGGAGCAGAGGGTACCACACTGGGTACCATGCCTGGGGTGATGCTCTGGGGAGGAGCAGAGGGTACCACACTGGGTACCATGCCTGGGGTGATGCTCTGGGGAGAAGCAGAGGGTACCACACTGGGTACCATGCCCGGGGTGATGCCCTGGGGAGAAGCAGAGTGCACCATGCTGGGTAAAACATCAAAGATAATGCCCTGGGGAAGAACATCAGGTACCATGCTAGGTACCATGCCAAGGAGGATGCCCTGTGGAGGAGCAGCAGGTACCACACCAAGGGTGATGCCCTGAGTGGCACTGTAGGTATCACTCTGGGTACCAGGCTGAAGGGGATGCCCTGCTCACCAGGATGCAGCAGGTACCATGCCACAGGTGATGCCCAGGGGAGAAGCAGCAGGTACCACACCCAGGTACCTGTTCATCAGGATGCCAGGCACACCTCCAGGGCACAGACTGAGGGGCACAAGCAGGGCTGGGTGCCCTCCAGCACCCACCTCCATCCTCCTGCCAGGCGACTTCTCTCCCCAGGCACCAGGTGGCTGCAACCCAGGTGGGTGAGGGCACCCTGTGCCAAGGGGGAGCTGGGTGCCCTCCACCCCAGCAGGCCTAAAGCCTGTTGGCAAAGCCTTGGCACGGGAATGAAAACTCCCCCAGCAGTCTGGACTCTCATCTTTATTTGCCTCAAGGCTTCCTCCTTTACACTCCAAATCCTAAGTGTTTAGACCTAACACTGACTGGCACCAGTTTAACCCAGTGCCAATCACCTAAGGGTGGCTTCTCTTTGGCCAGCAGAGCCTGGTAGGCATCTCTCATGCCACCAGGAGGGGGCACAGACCTCCCCCCTCACCAAAAAATAACAGAAAGACCCCAAGGAAATGGGGATGCAAGTGCTGACCCCAGGGTCTGTGTGCCCAGGCACCCCCCTGATGGGCAGACCTGGCTGCCCACGGTACCCTGCTGCCCCTCACAGGGATGGGCACAGCGTGCTGCTGAGCCCAGGAGTGGGCAGGGGGTGCCCATCCTGCTCTGGGAGGAGAGATGGGTCCAAGAGGGGTGGGAATGTGTCCAGGGGGGTCCTAGCCCTTGGTGGCATGAGGAGAAGTCTCTAAGGGATGTGGGCAAAGGCACTAAGTGGTGAAGGGGGGTACCAGGACTTCTCCAGCTGGGTACCAGGGGGTGCTTGAGGTGGGTACCAGAGACTTTCCAGGTGGGTACCAAGGGGATGGTTGAGGTGGGTACCAGGGACCCTCCATGTAGGTACCAAGGGGATGGTTGAGGTGGGGACCAAGGGGATGCTTGAGGTGGGGACCAGGGGATGTTTGAGGTGGGGACCAGGGGATGCTTGAGGTGGGGACCTGGGACTCTCCAGATGGGTGCCAGGGGGTGCTTGAGGTGGGTACCAGGGGATGTTTGAGGTGGGGACCAAGGGGATGTTTGAGGTGGGGACCAAGGGGATGTTTGAGGTGGGGACCTGGGACTCTCCAGATGGGTGCCAGGGGGTGCTTGAGGTGGGTACCAGGGGATGTTTGAGGTGGGGACCAAGGGGATGTTTGAGGTGGGGACCAGGGGATGTTTGAGGTGGGTACCAGGGGATGTTTGAGGTGGGGACCAAGGGGATGTTTGAGGTGGGGACCTGGGACTCTCCAGATGGGTGCCAGGGGGTGCTTGAGGTGGGTACCAGGGGATGTTTGAGGTGGGGACCAAGGGGATGTTTGAGGTGGGGACCAGGGACTCTTCAGGTGGGTACCAGGGGATGTTTGAGGTGGGTACCAGGGGATGCTTGAGGTGGGTACCAGGGGATGCTTGAGGTGGGTACCTGGGACTCTCCAGGTGGGTACCAGAGGATGCTTGAGGTGGGTACCAGAGACTTTCCAGGTGGGTACCAAGAGGATGCTTGAGGTGGGTACCAGAGACTTTCCAGGTGGGTACCAAGAGGATGCTTGAGGTGGGTACCAGGGACTCTCCAGGTGGGTACCAAGGGGATGCTTGAGGTGGGCACCAGGGACTCTCCAGGTGGGTGCCGGGGGATGCTCCAAGGATGAAGAAACCCCAAGCTGGCTCTAGCCACCCATGCCCGGAGCATGCCCTCCTCACCCTGCTCACGACACCCAAGAGGAGCATCAAAGCAGAGCACCTTCAGCCAAAGAGGTGGGGAAGAGCCAGCGCTGGAGAGCGCCGGGAGAGGAACCTGGCGAGCCCCAAAGCCGCGAGGATGAGGAGGGCAGAAGCCGGCAGGGCTCGGGCTGGGCGCCGAACGCTGAGCCCCGGGACGGGCGGGTCGGGGGTGTTACGTGCGGGGGCTCGGGGCTCGGGGGCTCGGGGCACGGGTGCGGCGGGTGGGAGAGGAGGAGCCCACGAACTCGAACTGCTTCTGGCGCTCGGGGTGGTTGGGGAAGGGCAGCTGGCCGCGGTAGAGGCGTTTGATGAAGTGAGCTTCGCGCTGGTTCTGCCGGCTGCGGGCGGCCGGGCGGGGCCGGCCCCGACGGCTGAAGGCCATGAACCAGCCCTCGTAGCGAGCGTTCTGGAAGGCGGTGTAGTTGTTCTCCAGCACGATCTCCGTGAAGATGCAGTCCTTGCTCTTGCCGTTGGGCTGCGGGAGCAAAGGAAAAGGGTCCGGGATGGGATCGAAGAGGTGCTGCCATCCGCCCTGCCCGCTCCGGCCGCTCCTCAGCCCCTGCCTGCCACCTCCTGCAGCCACTCAGCCCCTGCCTGCCACCTCCTGCAGCTCCTCAGCCCCTGCCTGCCACCTCCTGCAGCCACTCAGCCCCTGCCTGCCACCTCCTGCAGCTCCTCAGCCCCTGCCTGCCACCTCCTGCAGCCCCTCAGCCCCTGCCTGCCACCTCCTGCAGCTCCTCAGCCCCTGCCTGCCACCTCCTGCTGCCCCTCAGCCCCTGCCTGCCACCTCCTGCAGCTCCTCAGCCCCTGCCTGCCACCTCCTGCAGCTCCTCAGCCCCTGCCTGCCACCTCCTGCTGCCCCTCAGCCCCTGCCTGCCATCTCCTGCAGCTCCTCAGCCCCTGCCTGCCACCTCCTGCTGCCCCTCAGCCCCTGCCTGCCATCTCCTGCTGCCCCTCAGCCCCTGCCTGCCACCTCCTGCAGCTCCTCAGCCCCTGCCTGCCACCTCCTGCAGCCCCTCAGCCCCTGCCTGCCACCTCCTGCAGCTCCTCAGCCCCTGCCTGCCACCTCCTGCAGCCCCTCAGCCCCTGCCTGCCACCTCCTGCAGCTCCTCAGCCCCTGCCTGCCACCTCCTGCAGCTCCTCAGCCCCTGCCTGCCATCTCCTGCAGCCACTCAGCCCCTGCCTGCCACCTCCTGCAGCTCCTCAGCCCCTGCCTGCCATCTCCTGCAGCCACTCAGCCCCTGCCTGCCATCTCCTGCTGCCCCTCAGCCCCTGCCTGCCACCTCCTGCAGCCCCTCAGCCCCTGCCTGCCACCTCCTGCAGCTCCTCAGCCCCTGCCTGCCACCTCCTGCAGCTCCTCAGCCCCTGCCTGCCACCTCCTGCAGCTCCTCAGCCCCTGCCTGCCACCTCCTGCAGCTCCTCAGCCCCTGCCTGCCACCTCCTGCAGCTCCTCAGCCCCTGCCTGCCACCTCCTGCAGCTCCTCAGCCCCTGCCTGCCACCTCCTGCAGCTCCTCAGCCCCTGCCTGCCATCTCCTGCAGCCCTCAGCCCCTGCCTGCCATCTCCTGCTGCCCCTCAGCCCCTGCCTGCCACCTCCTGCAGCTCCTCAGCCCCTGCCTGCCACCTCCTGCAGCTCCTCAGCCCCTGCCTGCCACCTCCTGCAGCTCCTCAGCCCCTGCCTGCCATCTCCTGCAGCCACTCAGCCCCTGCCTGCCACCTCCTGCAGCCACTCAGCCCCTGCCTGCCACCTCCTGCAGCCACTCAGCCCCTGCCTGCCACCTCCTGCAGCCACTCAGCCCCTGCCTGCCACCTCCTGCAGCCACTCAGCCCCTGCCTGCCACCTCCTGCTGCCCCTCAGCCCCTGCCTGCCATCTCCTGCAGCCACTCAGCCCCTGCCTGCCATCTCCTGCAGCTCCTCAGCCCCTGCCTGCCATCTCCTGCAGCTCCTCAGCCCCTGCCTGCCACCTCCTAATCCACTCCATTCCTGCTGTGTTCACCATGGCATCAACCCTGACACACCAGGACCATCTCCCCAGGGGCTTCTCCTTGCAGGGATCCACCCCAGGTCACCAGGACCATCTCCCCAGAGGTTTCTCCTTTCAGGGATCCACCCCAGGGCACCAGGACCATCTCCCCAGAGGTTTCTCCTTGCAGGGATCCACCCCAGGGCACCAGGACCATCTCCCCAGAGGTTTCTCCTTGCAGGGATCCACCCCAGGGCACCAGGACCATCTCCCCAGGGGCTCTGCACCCACAACCCCACCCTGTGACTGGTGGCACAGGGACCAGCTCAGCCAAGCCTCCCAGCTCCAGCAGCTCTGTGGGATGCTTGAGCTGAGCTCTGGGGACCAGGGAGCTGTGGAGGGGGAGGCTGGTGGGGCCAGGGCTCACCTTGCCAATGAGCTTTCCCCTCTTGCTCATGCAGATGTACTTCTCACTCTCAGCCCCCTTGATGCGGACACGGCTCCCAAAGGTGTCTGTCTCCACGATCAGCTTGGCTGTGAAGAAGGGAAAATGTCCCATGGGGGCTGTGCCACCCCCTCCCCGAGCTCCCAGCAACCAAACCACGCCCATCCCCTTCACCCTGCCTCCATCTCATCCCACAACATCCCTCCCCACATCACCAGTGGGACCAGGAGGGTGGTGAGCCCCCCAGAGATGGGGGCAAGACATGGGGGGATGCTCCTCAGGCATGATCATGGATTCAGGGAATCAGAGAATTGTCAGGGCTGGAAGGGAGCTCAAGGCTCAGCCAGTTCCAACCCCCCTGCCATGCCCAGGGACACCTCACACCACAGCAGGTTGCTCACAGCCACCTCCAGCCTGGCTGCAAAAACCTCCAGGGATGAGGCTTCCACCACCTCCCTGGGCAACCTCTGCCAGTCTCTCCCCACCCTCCTGGGGAAGAGCTCCTTCCTCACATCCAATCTGAATCTCCCCACTTCCAGTTTTGCTCCATCCCCCCCAGTCCTATCACTCCCTGACACCCTCAAAAGTCCCTCCCCACCTTTCTTGGAGCCCCCTTCAGATCCTGGAAGGCCACAAGAAGCTCTCCTGGGAGCCTTCTCCTCTCCAGCCTGGCACAACCCCAACTCTCTCAGGCTGTCCTCATAGCAGAGCAGCTCCAGCCCTCTGCTCATCCTCATGGCCCTTCTCTGGACACCTTCCAGCACCTCCAGATCCTTCCTGGAACAGAGGCTCCAGAACTGGACACAGAGCTCCAGGTGAGGTCTCAGCAGAGCTGAGCAGAGAGGGAGAATCCCCTCCCTGGCCCTGCTGCAGCCCAGGCTCTGCTTGGCTCTCTGGGCTGCAAGTCCTCACTTCTGGCTCCTGTGGAGCTTCTCCTCCACCATGATGCTGAAGAGCTTTGGTTAAAACCCAGCAGAGCCAAACTGAGTGTCTGGAGAGGGCCACGACTCCTTCCTCCCAGCATGGCCACACTCTCAGTGGCTTCTCCAGAGCAGACCAAGTCCAGCACCCAGGGGGTTGATGATCCTCATCCTCTCTCCTCACCGCAGCAGTGGCTGCAAAGCTTGGGAGGGACACTGAAACCAACCACCCCCAGCATGTCCCTGAGGCCTGGAGTGGTGGTGAAAAGGCTTGGAAAAGCCTTTCCTGGAGTTTTGAGATGCTGGGGAGGGGGCAGCCTTGGCTTGTGCGGGGCTGTGATGCCCATCAAGGGTGGCACCAAGGCTGGAGCTCCCTGGTGCAGCCCATGGGGATATATTGGTGATGCTGCCAGGGTAGGCTCTGCCCTGGGTGGGCTTCCAACCACACAGGGACACGGAAGAGGTTGGTGAGAGGGTGGTGAGCTGGGATTAGGTCAGCAAAGTGTTTGGGGAGAGGATCAACAGAAGGATCATCTACAGATGATGCCCACCTGGCAAGCTCTTGGATACCCAACAAAGCACAGCTCTGGTTCCCAGCTGCCCATCCCTGTGGCCAGGCAAAGAGGCTCTCCCCACAGCTGTGTGCACCCAACCTGGCAGAGCAGCTCAGGATGGACTTAGCTGCAGGTGTCCTTGTCCACTGCAGAGGGTTTGGCTTAGATGACCTTTAAAGGTCCCTTCCAACCCAACCCATCCTCTAGCCCCAAGGTTCTACAGTCTGGGGGATTTTGGGTCTCAGCTCAGTCAAATGAAGCAACCTCAACCTCCCCTCCTTGGGAAACATCTCCAGGAGGATGTTTTCCTCAGCTTTCCTCAACCCTTCCACATATCAGGATCTAGATAAATCCCTCTGAGGAGTTCCATAACTCAAGGGAGATCCTCAACCAAGGAGCTCCTCAACCAAGGAGCTCCCAACTCAAGGGAGCTCCCAACCCAAGGGAGCCCCTGAACCAAGGAGCTCTCAATCCAAAGGAGCTCCCAATCCAAGGGATCTCCCAACCCAAGGGAGCTCCCAACCCAAGGGAGCTCCTCAACCCAAGGGAGCTCCTCAACCCAGTTATTCCCAACCCAAGGGAGTTCCTCAACCAAGCATCTCCCATCCCAAGGGAGCTCCCAACCCAAAGGTGATCCTCAATCAAGTTTCTCCCAACCTAAAGGAGCTCCCATCCCAAGGGTGCTCTTCAGCCAAGCAGCTCCCAACCCAAGGGAGTTCCTCAACCAAGCATCTCTCAACCCAAGAGAGCTTCTCAACCAAGGAGCTCCCATCCCAAAGGAGTTCCTCAACCAAGGAGCTCTCAACCCAAGGGACCTTCTCAACCAAGTCATTCCCAACCCAAGGGAGTTCCTCAACCAATCAGCTCCCAACCCAAGGGAGCTTCTCAACCAAGTCATTCCCAACCCAAGAGAGCTTCTCAACCAAGCAGCTCCCATCCCAAAGGAGTTCCTCAACCCAGTTATTCCCAACCCAAGGGAGTTCCTCATCCAAGGAGCACCCCAGGCCAGGGTGCTTCCCAGCCCCTTACCAAACTTGTTGCCATCCTCAGCCGTGGCACTGATCCTCCTGCCAGTCACCTGGACGTGTCTGCCACTGGTCCTGCTGTAGAGCTGGTACTCCCTGACCTGCCTCCGGCTCAGCTGGTCACTCATGGTCCCCTGGTCCCTCACATACTGGTTAAAATTAGGAGAAGGTTGATTCTCCCCCTTTGTTGACAAAGGGAAAAATAAAATCAATTCGTTTGGGACAGCAAGGGGAAGGAGGAAGGGAGCCTGGTGGGGTGGGAGGGCTTGGGGGGGAGGAGGGGACACACACACAGACCCTAGACAGCCACCACCAGCCAGCCTGCTGCCAGCTGGTAGGTGGTTTGGACCTGAGAGATCAGCACAGCAGGCAGGGAGGGGCTGAGATGGTGCTTGGCATCCCTGGGTGTGAAAGAGTTGCAGGGAGGGATGCTCCAGGATGGAGTCTTTCCTGTGGGTCCCATGGGAGCTGCTGCTCCTGGCTGTGCTTGCTCTGGAGCTGGGGGGATGCTCAGCAGCAGCTCCCAGAGCCCAGGAAGGTACCAAGGACAGGTTGGGGTCTGGCTGCCCAGTTTGGGCTTTAACTGTCCTGGCTGGGGGCTGGCTACCTGCTTTGGGGGTCTAACTGTCCTGGCTGGGGTCTGTCTGCCCATTTTAGGGGTCTAACTGTCCTGACTGGGAGTCTGTCTGCCCATTTTGGGGGTCTAACTGTCCTGGCTGGGGTCTGGCTGCCCTGTCTGGGGGTCTAACTGCCCTGGCTGGGGTCTGTCTGCCCATTTTGGGGGTCTCACTGTCCTGGCTGGGGTCTGACTACACAATTTGGGCTCTAACTCTCCTGTTTTGGGTTTGGCTGCCCATTTTAGGTGCCTGGCTGCCCACTTTGGGGGTCTAACTGCCCTGCCTGGGGCTCTAGCTGGACACCCAGCCCCTGTAGAGGGCACTCTGAGGTGCAGCTGCCCAGTTTGGGGTGCACAGCATCCCCCCCAAAATCTCCTGCACCCCTTTGGGCTGCAGCATCATCTCTGTGGGGGTGAAGCCCAGCAAGAGGAGATCCCTCCCTGCAGGGCAGCTCTTGCAGGAGGGGAGCAGTGAGATGCAGGAGGGGAGCACTGCCTGCCCCCCCCTCCCACTGCAGCTCCCCACCACCTTTGTGTGCTCCTGGGGGTGGGGGATTCATTTCCTGCCAGGAGCCTCTTTAAAGCCTTTGGGGCTGGCTGAGGAGGTGGGCTGGGGGGGGTGGGGGGGGTGGGTTTGGAGCCTTTTCCAACCCAAGGCAGTTGCCTTCCCCTCTCATTTGCAAAGAAATGAAAGCATTTACCTTGGGGATGGAAAAAAAAAAAAAAAAAAAAGGGTGGAGGAGGAAGAAGAAGAAAGGTCCTGAGGAGGTATTGAGGCTGCTGGGGGCCAGCATCTCCTGGGGTTTTGTCTGGGGCTCTGGAGCAGAGGGTGCTGATATGGAACAGTGCATTTTAATAGGCACTGCCTTTCTAAAGCACACACACACAAAAAAAACCCAAACCAAAAGGGGATGAGGCAGGCTGAGAGGCTGGTGGGGAAAGGGGAAGCGTGTGAGGGGGTTGCTGAGCCTCACACATGCCCACACCTACCCCTGCCCTGGTGGGGGAGGGGGAAACAGAGCCTGCTGTGCCCTGCTAAGCCTCTCAGCAGCTGGCATCGGTGGGAGTGAGGGCACAGCCTGGGCCTGGGCAGCTCAAGGCTGATGGATTTGGCATGGCCCTTCCTGAGGAATGGATCCCTGGGGCTGGGCACCTTGCCTGGGTCCCTCCAGCTCCAGGCAGATGGAAAAGCAAAGAACCAAAAGGAGGAAGCAACTCCCCAGCACCAACAGCCCAGCACCAACAGCCCAGCACCAACAGCCCAGCACCAGCCCTTCACAGCACCCTGGGAGTGGTGCTGAGGGGCACAACCAGCTCTGCTGGGCAGCCAACCCCAGCACCAGCCCTTCACAGCACCCTGGGAGTGGTGCTGAGGGGCACAACCAGCTCTGCTGGGCAGCCAACCCCAGCACCAGCCCTTCACAGCACCCTGGGATTGGTGCTGAGGGGCACAACCACCTCTGGTGGGTACCCAACCCCATGGGCAGCTTCACAGCATCCTTCCCCTGCCCAAAGCTGGGTACCACTTGGGGTGGGCACGCCCTGGGCTCCCCCCATGACCACCAGCACAGCCTCTCCCCAGAGTAAAGGCCATCCCTGGTGCCAGCTGGCATGGCAGAGTTGGTGCCCCCTCCCAGCCTGGCTCTGCTAGCACAAGACCTCCACGTACCTGGGTCTGACAGGAGAACATGAGGAGCTGGAAACATCTGCAGCAGGAGACAAAAGAGAGAACAAGAAGGGTTGGGGGGGGGAGGTGAAGGGGTCGGGGGGGGTTGGTTGTTGTCTCTTCTTTCCCACCCCCCTCCTCCCAGGGCGAGCAGAGTCTGATGGCACCAAGAAGAAACTCAGAAGCAGCATCTGAGAGGGGGGAAGGTTTGAAGGGGAGGGGAGGGGGGGGCTTACATGGAGAGGTTCTGCAGGCTGAAGGGCTGCATGGTGCTGGTGGAAGCCCCCCCGGGCAGCGGCATGAAGCGAAGGCACCACCAGGGCTCTCCTGCGACCCTGCCCTCCCCTCAGCGCCGGCACATCCCGGCCGGGCTGGGGCAAGCCGAGGAGCCGCCTGTCCCCTCCTTCCCCGGCTGATCCCCACGCTCGGGGTGGCCGAGGGGAGCTGGGGGTGAAGCCCAGGTTGTCAGCAGGCTGGTGGAGCCACGAGAGATGCCAGCGAAGCACCAACGCCGATGGAGCATGGGGGAGGCAGCTGGGGTCTGGTCTTCTCCTCCTCCTCCTCCTCCTCCTCTTCCAGCCCTGGAGGCTGCACGTCCTAAGGCTTGGGGACATCCAGCTCCATCCTGTCCCCTTCCTTCCCACCCCATCAGCCTTGGGTTAGTCACTGGTTGGCATCTCCTTCCAGCAGCAGCTTGAAGGTGGGCACAGGCAGGACGGGGCTGGCACCCGCTGCCCCCAGTGCCATTGAGCCAGCAGCAGCCTCCCAGATCCGGCCTGGGGAGGGGTGGGGAAGCAAGTGGCAAGGTTTTAAAGGTGGGGAGAAGTCCTTGCAGAGAGGGGTTGGACTCTCCTGGGAGGCAGGGAAGGAGGAGAAGGGGACAGGGCAGGAGGAGGGGAAGAAGGGAGGAGGAGAGGACACTCAGCAGCTCTGGGGGCAGCAAAGCCCCCAACCTCACCCCGTGGAGAGGAGAAGATGGTGAGGCCATGAGAGGTGGAGAAGGTAATGCTGTGGAGGTGGGAGAAAGCCCCAGGGAAGTGCCAGGCCTGGGGCAGGGATGCAGTGGCCCAGAGGATGCTTTGTGTCACCCTCCTCTCACCAAGGTGCCACACACATCAGGTAGGGAGAAGCACCAGGGAGGGCTTTAAGCAGCTGGGGGGTGGTGGTGGTGGGGACCAACAACTCCCCAGTTTTCCCTGCCTGCTCCCAGCCCCACCACTTATCACTTCCCCATGGAAGGGGGAGAGGATGTGCAGCCCCTCCCTGCTCCATTTGCTGGGTCGGGGAGGGGCCAAGTGCCTTCTAAATACCCTGGTAGGGAGCTGGGGGAATGCCCCAGGTGGCTAAAGTGCCCCTGAAGGACACAGAATAATTTAGCACAGAAACCCTGTGCCTCAGTTTCCCCACCCGTGCAAGACAGGGATCAGATCCCACGGGAAAAGCCTGATGGAGATACCCCTCCCACCCCTCCCCCCCCATCTGCGAGAGGGTGGGGAGCCTGAGTCGGTGCTAATGACCTCAATTAGAGCTCCCCTGGTGGCTTCTCACCTCCCGGGCCAGGAATTCAGCCCCAGACCACAGTTTGCAGCCCCCACAATACTCACGAGTGGGGGCATCCCCCACTTCAGGGGTCCTCTTCCACAGCAAGCCCAGAACCCCCCCCCCTCCTCCCCTCCTGCCTCCCCATCCTATTCCCAGGCTCCCCTCACCCCATCGCCAGGCTCAGCATCCCTGGGCCCCCTCCAGCCATGGGGGATGATTGATGGCCACGAAGCCATCATCACTCCCAGCATGTTCCCCCCTGCCCCAGCCCAGTTTGGGGCAGAGGGTCCTGGGGAGCTGTCACCACACTGGTGGGGGGCCTGGCTTGTGCAAGCAGCCCCCATGGAGTGAGGAAAGGCTGGAGGGACAGAGCTGCCTGTCACAACCTCCTGCGTGTGGCCCTCCCAGGCAACAACTTCAGGAGTCACCCTCCCCACCCCCATCACCTTCCCCATCCCAGCAGCTCTCCCAGCCCCATCCTCATGCCCTGCTCCACACAGGTAGGGGCTGACCTGACCCCCTCCCCACACTCCCCAATTTCCCTCCAGCAGCTCTGGCATCCCCCCAACAAAGGCTTTCAACCTCCTGCCTCACACCTGGAACAGTCTAAAGCTGGTCTTTGTGGGGGGCTCAGCTCCCCTCTTGGAGCCAATCTGAGGCACAGCAGTCTCATGTGCCCGCCCCCCCCCCTTCCCTTCCTCCCCCCCCCCCACTCTTGAGGGGCACCAGACTCTCCCCAAATACCTTCAGCCTGCAGCCCAAGGCCAGGTCAATGGGTTACAATCATCTCCCTGCTGCTCCCTAATCCCCTTTTGTCTCTCATTCACAAGCCACACTCCTTATCCTGGGCTAGATTTCGGGTAGGGGGGCTGCTGCCGACCCCTCCCCCCCCCCCCGCCCCCCACCCTAGGGGAAGGATGTTGCCAGAGTCCCCCCACCCCAAAACCACAGCAGAGAAAGCCAGGAGGGCAAGAGATCCTTTTATTGGGGAAGGAGAGCAGCAAAGGATCAGCTTTCCAGGTTCCTCTGCTCCTGGAAGGGAAGGAGAAAGGCTCTCAGCCATGGACACATCCCAAGTGGACCTCGCTTCACGGTCAAAGCTGAGGAGGGGTTTCACCAGCTGGAGGCAGGGGCTGGATCCTGGATGTGGTGTGAGGAGCAGGGGAGACCCCAAGCTTGGGGTGCAGGGGAGAGCTTGGGGCACAGGGGACGCCCAGAGCTTGGGGCACAGGGGAGGACTTGGGGTGCAAGGGAGAGCTTAGGGCACAGGGGAGGACTTGGGGTGCAAGGGAGAGCTTGGGGCACAGGGGAGAGCTTGGGGCACAGGGGAAGTCTTGGGGCACAGGGGAAGTCTTGGGGCACAGGGGAGGACTTGGGGCACAGGGGGGAGCTTGGGGCACAGGTGATGCCCAGAGCTTGGGGCACAAGGGAGGACTTGGGACACAGGGGAGAGATTGGGGCACAGGGGAAGTCTTGGGGCACAGGGGGGAGCTTGGGGCACAGGTGATGCTCAGAGCTCGGGGCACAATGGAGGACTTGGGGCACAAATGATGCTCAGAGCTTGAGCTGCAGGGCAGTGCTTGGGGTACAGGAGAGAGCTGGGGGTGCACGGGGGGTACCCAGAGCTGGGGTGCTGGTGGGCATGCCCAGACAGAACCATGTCAGTTGCAAAAGGGCTTTTAAGATCGAGTCCAAGCCCTGCATGACTTTGGTTAGGAATCGTTTGGTGTTTGGCTCCTGAAGAGCAGCAGCCCCTCGGGGGGGATATTAGAGCCCTTGGGGGTGATCAGAGCCCTCGGGAGTGTGGGACCCCACCCCCTGTTCTGTGTCACGGCCGACCAGCAGAGGACACCTGGATGTCACCCCGGGGGGGGATGTCCCCACTCCCAAAGTCCTCGTGTCCCCCCGATGTCCCCTCGGCCTCCCTTATCCTCGTGTGTCCCCCTAGTCCTGCTGTCCCTCCGCCATCTCTGTGTCCCCTTTACCCTCCTGTCCTCCCCTTGTCCCCACGCCCCGCGTCCCCCCAGCGTCCCTCCCGCGCCCCCGGCAAGGCTGCAGCCGCGGTGGGCGGAGCCGAGCCCCTGCTGGGCGGGGCCTGAGGCGTGGCGGGCGGAGATTCAGGCTCAGTGGGCGGGGTCTGCGGGCAGGTGGGCGTGTCCCAAGGTACGGTCAATCTCCACTTCCGGCCGCGCCGCCGTCACTTCCGGCGATGGCGGCGATGGCTCTGGTGGGGCTTTGGGGAGCTGCGGGGCCGGGCCGGGCGGTGGGAGCTGGGGTTTGGGGGCGATGCAGATGGGGCCGGGCTCCTCCCGCCGCTCCCTCAGCAGCTTCTCCCCGCGCAGGGACCCGTAGAGGCCGCCGCGGCCGCTCATGCCCTGTCCCTGCCGGCTGAGGCCTTCGGTAATGATGTGAGTGCTGGGGCAGGGCTAGGGGCCTGTCCTGGGGGGAGGGGGGGGGGGTGTTCCAGCTATGGCGGGGTCCCAATCCAGTAAGGTCACCGTCCTGGAGGAGGGTCCCAAAAGTGGGGGATTCCAGTCCTGAGAGGGAGGTGTCCCGTTCCTGGGAGGGGGTCCTGGTCCTGGGGGATCCCAGCTCAGGAGGTACCATTCCTGAGCGGTTCCCAGCCCAGGGGGATCCCAGCCCAGAAGGGTTCTTGTCCCACTGCGTGGGTGGCAGCCCCTGGAGGATCCTGCTCTTGGGGTCGTCCCAGCCTTTGAGGGGGGGCCCTTATCCTGAGGGGGAGTTCCCAGTCCTAGGAAGGGAGGATCCCAGCTCTGGGGATCCCCAGCACCGAGGGGGTATCAGCTCCCAGAGCAGGAGTCCCACAGGGCTGGGCTGCTTGGGGGTTCCCAGATCTACAGCACCCTCTATGAACCCCACCATGGGTGGTCGGGGAGGGGTGTCTCTCTGGCCACAGCCCCTTACCTGATCGCCCAGCAGCCATCCCTGCTTCCCCTCTGCATTCCTCTTGCCCCTCACAAGCCCTCAAAGGGAGGAGATGACCCCCCCCAAGGTGGGGAGATGACCCCCCCAGGGTGGGAAGAAGAACCCCTCCATGGAATCCCAGCCCTGCCTGACCCTGTTCCTGCCTCCACAGCCCCGCGTGGAGCTGGCCTGGGCCATGAAGGCTCACCAGCACGCCCAGGTCTACTTCAATGTAAGTCCTGGGTGGGGGGCTTCAGGGTGGTGGTGGAGGGGTTTTTGGGGTCACAGTGATGGGGGGGGCTTGCAGAAGGGCTGAGTTAATTCTTTAGCCTTCCTGCATAGCTCATCTCCTCTGTGGACCCCAAATTCCTCAAGCTCACCAAAGTCGATGACCAAATCTACAGCGAGTTCAGGGAGACCTTCAGGGATCTCAAAATCGATGTGCTTGACCCAGAAGACCTCAAATCAGAGCCTGCCAAGGAGGTAGGTAGGGAGAAAATTGGGGGGAGGGGACTGATGAATTCCCCTCCCCCTCTTTCCCCTGGGTTCTGGGGATGTCAACTCTTCTGTCCCCAGAAATGGAGACCCTTCTGCCTGCGCTTCAAGGGGCTGGTGGAGGACTTCAACTATGGCACCCTGCTGAGGCTGGACTGCAGCAAGGACTACACTGAGGAGAACACCATCTTTGGTGAGCATGGGCTGCTGGGGCTCAGCAGGGCTTGGGAGAGCCATGGAGGGGCTGGAGCTGGCCCTGTCCCAGCTGGACAAGGCAGGCAGGAGGCTATGGGAAACCCAGAGGAACTGACAGAATGGTTTGGGTTGGAAAAGTCCTTTTGAGCTCATCCACTCCAACCATTCCCTGAGTCTGCCAAGGCTGGGGCTAAACCATGGCCCTCAGCACCACAGCTCCGCAGCTTTGGCTCACCTCCAGGAGTGGGCATTCAGCCACCTCCCTGGGCAGCCTGTGCCAGGCTTTGAGAGCCCTTTCAGTGAGGAAGTTTCTTCTGATGTCCAACCTCATCCCATTGCCCTTGTCCCATGGATCCAGCCTGCCAGATCCCTCTGTAGAGCCTCCAACCCTCCAGCAGCTCAACATCCCACCCACCGTAGTGCCATCTGGGTGCCTTGATCCCCTCCATCCATATCCAAAAGCTGTCACAGAGCACTGGCTCCAGTAGCAAGCCCTGGGGCCACCCCTGGTGCTTTGTCACCATTTGTCCCTCCGTTCAGTGCCACTCAAGTTTGTCCTCTCCCCTCTTCCAGCCACCAGAATCCAGTTTTTTGCCATCGAAATCGCTCGGAACAGGGAGGGCTGCAACAGCCTCGTCTACAGCAGTGCCAGGGCTCCAGCTGCAGAAGTGGCATCAGGCTGAGGATGGCACAGAGTCACCTGGCACCGACACGAGGAGTGGCAGCAAGGTCCCTGCCTGGGCTTGGGTAGCTGTTTGGAGGGGCAGAGCTGAGCTGTAGCTGCCCTCCCTGTGCTGCCCAGCTTGAGACTGTAAATAAAGGTTGGTTTTGTAAAGGATTTCCTTGTGCTGCAGCTGGTGGAAGGGCAGAACAGACCCAAACAGGCTCCATCTGGGGTGCTCTGGGTTCAGAGCTTTGCCTTCCCCCCCCTTGAAACCCCTTGTGCCCAGCTGTAATCTCCCCCCACCCATCAAAAAAAGCTTTTTGAACCCAATTCATATGGAAAAGACTCCCTCTAGGAGGCAGGGGCTGGCTCCTGGATGTGGCAGGAGCAGGAGAGAGGTCAGGGTGTAGGGGAAGTCTTGGGGCACAGGGGAGGTCTTGGGGGACAGGTGATGCTCAGAGCTTGAGCTGCAGGGGAGTGCTTGGGGTACAGGAGAGAGCTGGGGGTGCAAGAGGTGCCCAGAGCTGGAGGCACAGGTGTCCAAAGCTGGGGCACAGCTGATGCCCAGGACTTGGGGTGTGTAGGAAATTGGGGTGCAGGGGAGGCCCAGAGCTCAGGGTGCAGGGGAGGCCCAGGCAGAATGATTGCAGTTGGAAAAGAACTTTAAGATGATCAAGTCCAAGCACCAAGCACTGAATGGTTGTGGTCGGAAATAAAATGAGAGAACCGTAGCTGTTGGGATGCAGGAGAAGCCTTGGGGCACAGGGGGGAGAGAGGTTGGGGCACAGGTGCTGCCCAGCTCTGGGGGTACAGATGGTGATGGGCAGGCAGACACAGCTCAGTAGAAACCATTGAAGTTTTATTTGCAGTCACAATGCTTACACTGTATGCAGCAAACACCCTTACAAGTCAACCAGCAATCTGCTCACGCGGAAAAAACGAACGAAAAAAGGAAAGGACCCAACACACAATCAGCAGAGGAAAAGAAATGAGGAAAAGGAGGAAAAGGAAAAGATGAAAAAGAAGGAGAAAAGAGAAAAAGAAGGGGAAAAGAGAAAAAGAAGGAGAAAAGAGAAGAAGAAAGGAGAAAAAGAAAAAGGAGAAAGAAAGAGAAAAAAGAGGAGAAAAAGAAAAAAGGATAGAAAAAGAAAAGGGAAGAGAAAAAGAAAAGGAAAGAAAAAAACAAACAAAAAAAATAGAAAAAGGAAACAAACCCCAAAACAACAAAAAACCCCACAGAAAACAAAAAGGAAAAAAGAACACAAAAAATAAGGGAATAAAAGAGAGGGGAAAAAAGAAACCAAAACAAAAACAAGGAAAGCAGAAAGCAAGAAAAAGCAAAAGGAAGAAAAATAAAAACTAAAACCAAAAGAAACCAGAAAAAGGAGAAAAAAAAAACTAAAACCAAGGGAAAAAAAAAACCAAAACAACAAAAAGAACCCCAAACCCCAAAAAAGAAGAAATCCAAAGGAAACCAAACCAACTAAAGAAAAAAGGAGCAAAGGAAGGAAAGACAAAAAGGAAGGAAAGACAAAAAGGAAGGAAAGACAAAAAGGAAGGAAAGACAAAAAGGAAGGAAAGACAAAAAGGAAGGAAAGACAAAAAGGAAGGAAAGACAAAAAGGAAGGAAAGACAAAAAGGAAGGAAAGACAAAAAGGAAGGAAAGACAAAAAGGAAGGAAAGACAAAAAGGAAGGAAAGACAAAAAGGAAGGAAAGACAAAAAGGAAGGAAAGACAAAAAGGAAGGAAAGACAAAAAGGAAGGAAAGACAAAAAGGAAGGAAAGACAAAAAGGAAGGAAAGACAAAAAGGAAGGAAAGACAAAAAGGAAGGAAAGACAAAAAGGAAGGAAAGACAAAAAGGAAGGAAAGACAAAAAGGAAGGAAAGACAAAAAGGAAGGAAAGACAAAAAGGAAGGAAAGACAAAAAGGAAGGAAAGACAAAAAGGAAGGAAAGACAAAAAGGAAGGAAAGACAAAAAGGAAGGAAAGACAAAAAGGAAGGAAAGACAAAAAGGAAGGAAAGACAAAAAGGAAGGAAAGACAAAAAGGAAGGAAAGACAAAAAGGAAGGAAAGACAAAAAGGAAGGAAAGACAAAAAGGAAGGAAAGACAAAAAGGAAGGAAAGACGGAAAGCAAAGGGTAAAGGAAAGTGGAGAGTGGGAGGTGTGTGGGAAGAGGAAGTGGAGCCCCAAGGAGCCGTGGGTGGAGCCGAGCAGGGATGCACACAACTAGCAGCAACAAGAGTGGGCAAAGGACAAGGCAAAGAGGTTCCCTTCCCCAGCAGCTTCCCTCTCCAAGGCCATTTTCCAGCCCAAACGTTGCTCGTGGTGACCTAGAAACTCGTGGGTGAGGGGAGGGAAGGGGAGGGGGTGTGTGAAACACAATCCTAGAGTGGGTTGGGTTGGAAGGGACCTCCAAAGGTCATCTTGTCCAACCCCCATGCAGTCAGCAGGGACATCCTGCACTTAGAGCAGGTTGCTCAGAACCTCGAGCACTTCCCAGGGCTGGGGCCTCAACCACCTCCCTGGGCAACCTGTTCCAGTGGCCCACACTTGATGGGAGGCCAAACCTTGTTATTAAGAACCCTCTTGTGGTAGCAGCAGCAGCAGCAGCAGCAGCAGCAGCACCTCCAGCCCAAAGCCAAGGGGAGATGTTGCTGAGCTCCTTGAGGAGCACCCCAGGCATGCTACCTGCGAGCTTGAGATGGGGGAGGGAGGGAAAAAAACAAAGCTGAGAAGGAGAAGGGGTGGGGGGGAAGAGAGAGGAAAGGTGGTGGTGGTGGCCAGGTTGGAGAAGCAGGTTGGGAGCAGCTACACCATGGAGAGAGAGTGAGAGAGAGAGAGACAGCCACGAGCAAGCAGGAAGGAGGAGCAGGCGGCATGGCTTTGAGTTCCTGATAACAAGGGGGCAGGGAGGGGGAAATATTTTTGGGGAGAGGGGAAGAATTTGTGATTTGCCAAGGGTGGGAGAAGAGGGAAAAAAAAAAAAACCAAACCCAAAGAGACATTTGGAATTGGACAGCCTGGGGTGGGAGGTGGCTTCGGGTGGGTTCTGGTGGGGGTTTTGTTGATTCTTGTTGGGGTTTTATTGGGTTCTGTTTGGGAGCTTGGTTGGGTTTTGTGAGGATCTTGCTGGGATTTCATTGGGTTCTGTTGGGTTTTTATTGGGATTCTGTTGAGTTTTGGTTGGGTTGAGTTTTGGTTGGGTTCTGTTGGATTTTTGTTGAGTTTTGGTTGGGTTCTGTTGGATTTTTGTTGAGTTTTGGTTGGGTTCTGTTGGATTTTTGTTGAGTTTTGGTTGGGTTCTGTTGGATTTTTGTTGAGTTTTGGTTGGGTTCTGTTGGATTTTTGTTGAGTTTTGGTTGGGTTCTGTTGGATTTTTGTTGAGTTTTGGTTGGTTCTGTTGGATTTTTGTTGAGTTTTGGTTGGGTTCTGTTGGATTTTTGTTGAGTTTTGGTTGGGTTCTGTTGGATTTTTGTTGAGTTTTGGTTGGGTTCTGTTGGATTTTTGTTGAGTTTTGGTTGGGTTCTGTTGGATTTTTGTTGAGTTTTGGTTGGGTTCTGTTGGATTTTTGTTGAGTTTTGGTTGGGTTCTGTTGGATTTTTGTTGAGTTTTGGTTGGGTTCTGTTGGATTTTTGTTGAGTTTTGGTTGGGTTCTGTTGGATTTTTGTTGAGTTTTGGTTGGGTTCTGTTGGATTTTTGTTGAGTTTTGGTTGGGTTCTGTTGGATTTTTGTTGAGTTTTGGTTGGGTTCTGTTGGATTTTTGTTGAGTTTTGGTTGGGTTCTGTTGGATTTTTGTTGAGTTTTGTTCGGTTTTGTTGGGTTATGGTTGGGTTCTGTTGATTTTTTGTTGGGTTTTGTTCAGTTTTGTTGGGTTATGGTTGGGTTCTGTTGATTTTCGTTGGCTTTTGGTTGGGTTCTGTTGATTTTTGTTGGGTTTTGTTCAGTTTTGTTGGGTTATGGTTGGGTTCTGTTGATTTTCGTTGGCTTTTGGTTGGGTTCTGTTGATTTTTGTTGGGTTTTGTTCAGTTTTGTTGGGTTATGGTTGGGTTCTGTTGATTTTTGTTGGGTTTTGGTTGGTTCTGTGGATTTTTGTTGGGTTGTTGATTTTTATTGGGTTTTGGTTGGGTTCTGTTGGGTTATGGTTGGGTTCTGTTGAGTTTTGTTGGGTTATGGTTGGGTTCTGTTGAGTTTTGTTGGGTTATGGTTGGGTTCTGTTGAGTTTTGTTGGGTTATGGTTGGGTTCTGTTGAGTTTTGTTGGGTTATGGTTGGGTTCTGTTGAGTTTTGTTGGGTTATGGTTGGGTTCTGTTGAGTTTTGTTGGGTTTTGGTTGGGTTCTGTTGGGCTTTGTGGGGATCTTGTTGGGTTTTGGTTGGGTTCTGTTGGGCTTTGTGGGGATCTTGTTGGGTTTTGGTTGGGTTCTGTTGGGCTATGTGGGGATCTTGTTGGGTTTTGGTTGGGTTCTGTTGGGTCTTGTTAGGTTCTGTTAGGTTTCATTGATTTTTGTTGGGTTTCATTGGATTTCTGTTAATTTTCTCTTGGGTTTTGGTTTTTTGTTGAGGCCTATGAGTTTTTATTGGGGTTAGTTGGGGTTTTGTTGAGGTTCTTTAGGGCTTGATTGATTTTTTTGTTGCTTTCATTGTGGTTCTGTTGTTTTTTTTAGGGGGGGTTGGTTTTTGTGGGGTTCCTGTTGGGGTTTTGTGGTTTTTATTGGGGCTTTTGTGGCTTTTCTGTCATTTTTTGTTGTTTTAGTTGGGGTTTGTTGCTTTCTGTTGGGTTTTAATTGGGGTTTGTGGGTTTTAGTTGGGTTCTGTGGCTTCCTGATGGGTTTTAGTTGGGGTTTGTGGCTTTCTTTTGGGTTTTAATTGGGGTTTGTGAGGTTTTAGTTGGGGTTCTGTGGCTTTCTGTTGGGTTTTAAATGGGGTTTGTGGGTTTTAGTTGGGGTTTTGTGGCTTTCTGTTGGGTTTTAATTGGGGTTTGTGGGTTCCTGTTGGGTTTTAATTGGGGTTTGTGGGTTTTAGTTGGGTTCTGTGGCTTTCTGTTGGGTTTTAATTGGGGTTTGTGGGTTCCTGTTGGGTTTTAATTGGGGTTTGTGGGGTTTAGTTGGGGTTCTGTGGCTTTCTGTTGGGTTTTAATTGAGTTTTGTGGCTTTATGTTGGGTTTTAATTGGGGTTTGTGGGTTCCTGTTGGGGTTTAATTGGGGTTTGTGGGTTTTAGTTGGGGCTTTGTGACTTTCTGTTGGGTTTTAATTGGGGTTTTGTGAGGTTAATGTTGGGCTTTGTGGGTTTGAGTTGGGAACTTCTGGCTGTTGGGTTCCAGCTGGGGTTTTTGTGGCTCATCATTTTTTTCCCTACTGTAATTTTTTTTTTTTTCCTGTTGGGATTTTGTGGGCTTTTTAGGCTTTTTTTTTTTCCTCCTTTTTTTGTGTTTTTTTTTTTTCTCCTTTTTAAAAATTGTTTAAATTTTTGCTTCTCTCTACACTTGTCACTAAATAAATCTCTGCCCTTTCACACTCCCCCACCCCCTCTCTCCCAGTAAAGCTTCAGGCCCTCCCTTTTCTCCCTCCCTCCCCACCCCCCCTCAAACCACCACCAACCAACCCCTAGGACACACTTTCCTCACTCTCATACACCAAACCCCTCACGCCAGCACCGGTGCACCAGGGACTCTGTAAAAAGTTTCAATCACACTTTTTTTTTTTTCTTTTTCTTTTCTTTTTTTTTTTTTTTTGATTTTTTCTTACCTCTTTTTTTTTATCCTCACTTTTTTTTCCTTCTTTTTTTTTCCCCAACCTTTTTTTTTTTTCATTTTTTTTTGCGTGTGTGGTTTTTTTTTTAGTCCTTTTTTTTCCTCTTTTTTCTCTTTTTTTCTTTTTTTTTTTTTTTAACTTCCTCTTTTTTTTTTTTTTTTTTTGTTTAAACTCGAGTCAATATAAACCTTGTTCAAAATGTTATGAAAAAATGTACATGTTTATACAAGGCAGGGCTGCAGCAGAGCGCTGGCGTTCCACACCCAGACATTCAGGGCGAGAAGGGAGACCCTCCCCTCCCTCCCCCCTTTCCTCCCTCCCCCTTTTTACTCCTTTTTTCTGTTGTTGTTATCATCATCATCATTATTATTATTATATATCCACCCCCTCCCCACAGAAAACAAGCACCTGGAGAGCTCAACAAACCCCTCTTGTTGTTTTTTTTCTTTCTTGTTGTTTTTATAACTCTTGTTCCCCTCCTCCTCCCCTGCTGTGTTTTTTTTTTTTTTTTTTTGGGGGGGGTGGGGAGGGTAGCAAGGGGTTAAGGACTTGGGGAGTACAGGGACCCAAAAAGTGAGCACCTGCCAAATTCCAGCCCTGGGCTTGGGGGAGGTGAGGGGGAGAGGGAAGAGCAGGGATTACAAAAGGCTCCTTCTCTTCTTTCCATCGGAAACGGTAACCCCTCTGGGCCAGGCCAAAGAGATGCTGCTGTGGACAGGTGGGGAGGTGGGGGAGGTGTCAGCTCATCATGTCATTGCTGTTGACACCGTAGGTGGAGTTCTTCATGGAGTCGTTCACCTCCCGCCGGAACGCCGACAGGTTCTGGGTGAACCTGGGGGGAGAGGGCAAAGCGTCGGAGGGCAGCAGGGCAGCCCCCTGCCTGCTCTGCTTTCACACAGGGGCAGCTTGTTAGGGGTTAGAGATCAGCCAGACAAACCTTCCCCCCCTGCCTGCTCTGCTTTCACACAGGGGCAGCTTGTTAGGGGTTAGAGATCAGCCAGGCAAACCTTCCCCCCCTGCCTGCTCCAGCAGGGCACCCACAGCAGCTTGCCCAGGAGCACAATGCCCAGGGGGGGTTGGAAGCTCTCCACACAAGGACACTCCACAACCTCTCTGGGCAGCCTGCTCCAGCCCTCCAGCACCCTCACAGCCAAGAAGTTTCTCCTGGGTTCCAGTTTGTTCCCCTTCCCCCCTGGCCTGTCCTTGGGCATCAGTGAGCAGAGTCTGGCCCCAGCCTCTTGCCCCCCACAGCTCCTTTAGCTCTTGCTGAGCATTGCTCAGCTCCCCTCTGGGGCTGCTCTTCTGCAGGCTCTGAGCCTTTGCTCCTCACCAACTTGTTCCAGGCCCCTCAGCATCCCTGTAGGCTCCCCTGGACTCTCTCCAGCAGTTCCCTGTGTTCAACTGGGGAGCCCAGAACTGGATCCAGTACCCCAGCTGTGGCCTCAGCAGTTCAGGGCAGATGTGGAAGAGCATCTCCCTTGACCTGCTGGCCACACCCAGGACACCACTGACCTTGGCCACAACGACACATTGCTGGCTCATGGGGAACCTGTTGTCCACCAGCACTCCCAGCATCCCAGCATGGTAGGAAGGGACCTCTGGAAATCATCTAGTCCAGAGCAGGGCCACCTACAGCAGCTCCTTCTCCTTGCAGCTCCTTTCAGCAGCTCAACCCCTCACCTACACTGGGGCAGGGCCCTCCAGGAGAAGCAGGAGTGGTTCTGCAGCCAGCTGTGGGCTCTGCAGAGCTCAGGACAGGCTCAGCCCCAGCAGCTGGCCTGTGGCCCACACTGACCTGTCCCTGTTCTTGGTGAGGAGGTTGCGCTCGATGCCTTCCATGAGGTTCTCGAAGCAGAGGTGCATTGCCTGCTGCTTCTCTGGGGGCTGGCTGTTCACTATGCTGTTCCTCAGGTCAGAGAAGTACTGCAGGAGACAAGAGAAGGATGTCAGAAGGACCATCACCTTGGCTCTGGGACACACACCAGGCTCTGGGGGAGAGGGAGGACACATTCAGAGGGCTTCAGGTGACTCCCCCCAGGGTTCCTCAGGCTGCTGCCAGGCAGAGCTGGACACACTGCCCCCACTCCACACACCACCTCTGCAAGCCCCAACTTCCCAACCCCCTCCCCTGACCTCACATTCTTCTCCCTCCAAGCCCAAGGCTCCAGCAGCATTCCAGCCCCTCCACCTGTGGCAGGAAGGTGGAACAGTCACCTTTTCATTGAGCAGGATCAAGCCAAGCAGAGGCCGAGACATTGACCACTGGTTCCTGCAGTCCTCAAAGATGATGATGTTCAGCACTGTTGACAGCATCTGGAAGAGGGAAAGTGAGCTGGGAAACCAGTTTCAAACTCCTCACACCAGCACTGGGAGGGGCTCAGGAGCAACCATTCAGCTGCTGAAGCTTCCAGGGTTGGAGATTCAGTGCTGCAGAGCTCTGAGCACTGTGGGACAAGAGGACCAGGAGCTCCCAGAAGGGAAGGCTCAGGAGCAACCATTCAGATTTTGAAGCTTCCAGGGTTGGAGATTCAGTGCTGCAGAGCTCTGAGCACTGTGGGACAAGAGGACCAGGAGCCCCCAGAAGGGAAGGCTCAGGAGCAACCATTCAGCTGCTGAAGCTTCCAGGGTTGGAGCTTCAGTGCTACAGAGCTCTGACAGCCATGGGACAAGAGCAGGAGCTGCAGTCCCAGCTGAAAGTTGTTGAGAGATTTATTCCTGACATGCCCCATCCTGCTCCAAGGCACCCAAGGGAATCACCATCATAGAATGGCTCAGGTTGGAAGGGAGCTCAGAGCTCATCTCCTCCAACCTCCCCACCATGGGCAGGGACACCTCTCAGCCAGACTCAGCTGCTCAGGGCCTCATCCAACCTGGCCTTCAACACCCCCAGGCAGGAGGCAGCCACAGCCTCCCTGGGCAGCCTGTGCCAGAGCCTCACCACCCTCATCCTGAAGAACTTCTTCCTCAGCTCCACTCTAACCCTGCTCTGCCTCAGCTTCAAACCATTCCCCCTTGGCCTGGCTCTAGACACCCTCAGGAAAAATCCCTCTGCAGCCTTCCTGCAGGATCCCTCCAGATCCTGGAAGGAAATCTGGTCTCATCCTCACCTTAAATGCCAAGAGCAGAAGCTGTGGTGTCCTGGGGACCTTCCACACCAGAGGTGTTTGTGTTGTCCCCTTCCACAGCCTCCTTTGGATCAAAATCAGCCCCAGCTGGTTTGGAAGCTGCAGTTTCTCTTTTTTTTTTTAGCCTCAGAAATGACAGATTCTAGCCCCAAAAAAAAGCTCCTCTCTGCCAGCAAGGGTGGGACAACATTCCCTGCTGTCAGGTGGGAGTCCTCCTGCTGACACTGTGACAAGCTCCAGCGAGGGAGGTTGGGTGACACCACCAGGAACACACCAAGAGCTGCTCTTCAAAGCAGCACAACCAGGCAAGAGGCAGGTTAAAAGGGATCTGCTGTAAGGCAGGGAGGTCCAGAGCCCAACAAGGAGATCCTCTGGAGCACCAAGGGCTCTGTGAGCAGAATCCTCTGGATTGTGTCACACACAGGAACCTAAACTAGATGGGAGAGGGCTGAGCTGAGCCTGACCTAAGCAAAGCAAATGTCTCAGCTCACCACTGATCCTTTGCCACCACACAAGCTCCTGACCTAGATGCCCAGCAAGCTCCATGAGTCCTGGGGTCAGTTTTGGGCTCCTCACTCCAAGAAGGACATTGAGGGCTGGAGCAGGGCCAGAGAAGGGCAAAAAAGCTGGGGAAGGGTCTTGGAGAACAGGGCTGGGGAGGAGCAGCTGAGGGAGCTGGGGAGAAGGAGGCTGAGAAGAGACCTTCTGGCTCTTTGCAACTCCCTGAAAGGAGGCTGGAGCCGGCTGGGGATTGATGTCTTCTCCCAAGGGACAAGTGATAGGACAAAAGGAAATGGCCTCAGGTTGCCCCAGGAGAGGTTTAGGTTGGCCATGAGGAACAACTTTTTCCCCTTGAGGGTTGTCCAGGCCTGGCCCAGGCTGCTCAGGGCAGTGGTGGAGTCTCCATCCTTGGAGGCCTTTCAAAGCTGTGGAGAGGTGGTGCTGAGGGCCATGGCTTGGTGGTACCCTGGCAGTGCTGGGGTAAGGCTTGGGAGTCCACCACCTTGAAATCCCTCCCAACCCAACCCCTTCCATGATTCTGTGTAAAACTCAAACCTGGGTGTTCCCTGCAGCTGGAAACCCAGGACCCTGCAGCATGGCTTTGAAGCAGCCTCACCAGATGATGAAAGCACAGCAGAGATGCAACAGCAGCAAAAAAAAAAACCCAAAGGAGCCCCAGGCTGTGGAGCAGGGAGCAGCCAGCCCCCAGCTGACATCAAGCCAAGGAAGCTGAAGGCTTATCTGAGTTTGCTGTGCCAGGGGGAGGCCCTCACCTGCTGAATCATCTCTGGGTGCTGCTGCATGATGTGCAGGAACCTGTCGCTCTCCTGGGTCAGAGGGGTGCTCCTCTTCTTGGTGCTACGAGACAGTTGCTTGAAGAGATAGGTGACAATGTGGTCCAGACAGGAGCAGCAGCCTGTGCAAACCATGGTGTCTGCAACAACAGCAGGGGGGAGGGCTTGGGGCACTGCCAGCCTTGGCTTGGCTTGGGGCAGGCTGCCAGCGAAACATCTCCCCTGGATGGGTGCCTGTGGGGAAGCATCTCCCTGGATGAATCCTTCTAGGGGCCCAGAGATGGGAAACATCTCCCTGGATGGATCCTTCTAGGGATCCACCTCCACTGATGCGTCCTTCCAGGGGCCCAGAGATGGGAAACATCTCCCTGGATGGGTGCCTGTAGGGAAGCATCTCCCTGGATGGATCCTTCTAGGGGCCCAGAGATGGGAAGCATCTCCCTGGATGGGTGCCTGTAGGGAAGCATCTCCCTGGATGGATCCTTCTAGGGTCCCACTTCCCCTGAATGGGTCCCTCCAAGGATCCACCTCCCATGGATGAGTCATTCCAGGTCCCCACCTTCCCTGGATGAGTTCCTCCAGGGCACTACCTCCCCTGGATGGCTCCTTCCAAGGGCCCATAGATGGGAAACATCTCCCTGGATGGGTCCTTGTAGGGACCCATAGATGGGAAATATATCTACTTATGGATTCCTCCAGGGATCCACCTCCATGGATGGATCCTTCCAGGGCCCCATCTCCCTGGATGAGTCCTTCCAGGGCCCCATCTCTCTGGATGGATCCTTCCAGGGCCCCATCTCCCTGGATGGATCCTTCCAGGGCCCCATCTCTCTGGATGGATCCTTCCAGGGCCCCATCTCCCTGGATGAGTCCTTCCAGGGCCCCATCTCCCTGGATGGATCCTTCCAGGGCCCCATCTCTCTGGATGGATCCTTCCAGGGCCCCATCTCCCTCGATGGATCCTTCCAGGGCCCCATCTCCCTGGATGAGTCCTTCCAGGGCCCCATCTCCCTGGATGGATCCTTCCAGGGCCCCATCTCCCTGGATGAGTCCTTCCAGGGCCCCATCTCCCTGGATGGATCCTTCCAGGGCCCCATCTCCCTGGATGGATCCTTCCAGGGCCCCATCTCTCTGGATGGATCCTTCCAGGGCCCCATCTCTCTGGATGGATCCTTCCAGGGCCCCATCTCCCTGGATGGATCCTTCCAGGGCCCCATCTCTCTGGATGGATCCTTCCAGGGCCCCATCTCCCTGGATGGATCCTTCCAGGGCCCCATCTCCCTGGATGGATCCTTCCAGGGCCCCATCTCTCTGGATGGATCCTTCCAGGGCCCCATCTCCCTGGATGGATCCTTCCAGGGCCCCATCTCCCTGGATGGATCCTTCCAGGGCCCCATCTCTCTAACCCTGCACAGGTCAGTGACTTCCTCACTGACACATTGCCTCTCAGATGGTCCAGAGGTGAAGCTCCTCCACCCCACTCACAAGGTAGATCTTCACTCAGAGTTTAAGACAACCAAAAAAAAAACCCCAAAAATTCCTTCCCCCCTTGCAAGCCAAAGGCCCAAAGGCCACCAGGGAGAGCAGCAGGAGTTACCTAGTGCAGTGAGACCTTCTGAAATGGAAGAGAGAATATACATGATTACATGAGGCTCCAGACTGGCTATAAAGTTCATGTGGTCCTGGGTGAGAACTTCCAGCAAGGAATAATAGGACTGGCTGAGCTTGGGATAGTCCTGCAGAGAAAGGAGGAGAAAAAGGCTTTCAGGTCTCCTTGGTGAGCTTGAAACCATCAGGTGAGGGTTTTCTGCTGCATCCAACCCCAGGCATTAATCACCTGGAAAGTGCTTACTGAATCTCCTGGAAGGAGAACAAACCAAACCTGCCTCACACCATCACTTCCAGGCCAACACATTTCCCACCCAAGCCTTCAAACAGGCTCCAGCAGCGTGGTCCAGCAGGTTCTCCACACTGTCCTATCAAAACATCTCTCCCCACTGCTTTGCTCTTCTCCAGGTGGTAGCTGAGCAGTGCTGGAGAGGCAGAGACAGAGCCTGATCCCATCCAAACCACCCTGTGCAGTGCTGGGCTCAGCACCTCAGCCCCCTCAGCACCCCCCAGGCTCAGGGAGGAGGATGTCCTGCAGAGTGGCCTCATCTCAGCAATGAGATTTGGCCACAGGAACATTCAGTCAGCATTAAAACAGGGACCTGGGGTTGTGCAGCCTGGAGCAAAGGAGGCTGAGGGGAGACCTTCTGGTTCTCTACAGCTCCCCAGGAAAGGCTGCCCTGAGAGGTGGGAGATGTCCCACTCCAGCTCAGCTTGTTTGGGGCTCTGAGCAACCTGCTCTAGTTGGGGATGTCCCTGCTGACTGCAAGGGGGTTGGGCTGGAGGAGCTTTAAAGGTCTCTTCCCACCTAAACAAGTCCCTGATGCCATGAGGAGGGCTGGAAAGGAGCAGGATTCTGTGGGTGGCTGCCTGCAGCAAGCAGGTTTGTGCTGGAACTGCTGACAGATGGAGATCCCAGCCAGGCCAGAGCAACCCTGCACCCACAGGGAGGCTTCTCCAGACAGGAGGAATTGTTTTGCCAATGGCTCTGCCAGGCCTTGGAGCTCACCTTGCTGGAGAGCTGAGCAGCAAGGGCCTTGCCTGGTGGGGTTGCAGCCTTCACACAGGACCTGTGGCTGCACATCCCAGGAGCTGCAATTCCCTGCTGGCCCTTGCCTAGAGCTAGGGGTGCAGGGAAGTGGCACAAATTCACTCTGTGTGAGATCAAAGTGTTCCTCTCACAGAACTGACAGGTGTCAGAAGGGACCTCTGGAGCTCAGCCAGTCCAATTCTCCTGCTCCAGCAGGGCACCCACAGAAGCTTGTCCAGGATCACAATGGCCAGGGGGGGTTGGAATCAATCCAGGAGACTCCACCACCTCTCTAGGCAGCCTGCTCACCCTCATAGTGTTAAGAAGTTCCTTCTCATGTTCACATGGAGCTTCCTATGTTCAACTTTTAGCCTGGTCCCCCTTGTCCTGTCCCTGGGCACCACTGAGCAAAGCCTGGCCCCATCCTCCTGACACCCACCCTTGAAGTATTGATTAGCATTGATCAGATCATAGAATCAGGCAGGGTTGGAAGGGACCACAAGGGTCAGCCAGTTCCAACCCCCCTGCCATGGGCAGGGACACCTCACACCAGATCAGGCTGGCCAGAGCCTCATCCAGCCTGGCTGCAAACACCTCCAGGGATGGAGCCTCAACCACCTCCCTGCACAACCCATTCCAGGCTCTCACCACTCTCATGGGGAAGAACTTCTTCCTCACATCCAGTCTGAATCTCCCCACTTCCAGCTTTGTTCCATTCCCCCCAGTCCTGTCACTACCTCATATCCTGAGATCCCCCTCTCAGGCTTCTCTTCTCCAGGCCAAAAATCCTTAAGTCCCTCAGCCTTTCCTCATCACAGAGATGTTCTAACCCCTTCCCTCACCTCCATATCCCTTTGCTGTTCCCTCTCAAGCATCTCCCTGTCCTTCCTCAAGTGGGAAGCCCAGAACTGGACCCAGTACTTCAGCTGGGGCCTCACTGGGGCAGAGCGGAGCGAGAAGAGAACCTCCTCGTAGGAGAACCTCTTTCCAACCCTATCCTCCCTAGCTGTGGGGTCCCGAAGCTGACCACAGCTGCCTGCTTACCAGGAGGTCACTGTGAGGGATGGAAAGCAGAAGCTTGATGAAGGTTTGCAGGGCATTGTCCAGTGCATCATCCCCGTAGAGACGGAAGACGCCGAAGTTGACGTAGCTCCCGCTCAGCGCCGCCTTCAGCATAGAGAAGCAGATGGAAATCCCCTTGAGCTTCAAGGCATAGACTTGATCCTTTGGGACCTCCCCAAGCGTCAGGATTCGATTTCCTGCAGGAGCACAGAAGCCAGCTGAGGCCTGCAGCAACCACATCCAAGCCTTTTCCCCTCCCAGGGAAAAAACCCAAGCAACCAACCCCAAAGGAGCGGTGGAGCTCCCAGCACCAGCCAGGCCCCCAGCTGAAGGTTAAGGAACCTGCTCCAAGTTCAGAGGGTGGCTCCTGTGGATGTGTCCCCTCCCTGGAAGTGTTCAGAGCCAGGCTGGATGGGGCTTTGAGGAAGCTGTTCTGGTGGGAGGTGTCCCTGCCCACGGCAAGGGGTTGGAACTGGATGAGCTTTAAGGTCCCTTCCACCCCCAAGTGCTCTGCAGTTCCGCCCTAGGAACCCTGGCAGGACACAGCCACCTGTGCCAGGACAGCCCAAGGTCTGGAATGCTCTCAGGCTTGCACAGCTTGGCCCCATGGCACCTTGCACACTCCCAAGGGGCTCACAGATGGGCTCCTTGCTGCCCCTTCTGTCCTGCTCCTGCCCCTTCTGCTTGATGGCCTCCCCACCAGCTCCAGCAGCTCCCCCTGCAGCAGGGACCAGCTCCCCCCAGCAGGGAGCGGCTCCCCACCAGCTCCCCCCAGCAGGGAGTAGCTCCCCACCAGCTCCAGCAGCTCCCCCTTAGCTCCAGCAGCTCCCCACCAGCTCCCCCCAGCAGGGAGTAGCTCCCCACCAGCTCCAGCAGCTCCCCACCAGCTCCAGCAGCTCCCCACCAGCTAACTTCAGCAGGAGCAGCTCTCCCCACCTCAGCATGCATCCAGCCAGTGACTTTGGCACTGCTTCCAAGCCCAGGCTTGCTTTCTGAGCTGGCAACTGCCCCAGCAATCAATCCCCAAGCAAGCTGGGGAGCAGAGGGCAGGCTGAGGCTGCCCAGCTGCTGCAGACTCACCATATGTGGTTATCATTTTACTGGTTTCTCGGAAGAGCAGGATGCCATTGGGTGAGGAGACATCAAACTGCAGCCGTTGGGACCTGAGGGACAGACAGGGAATGAAGTGGAGCTCAAACCCCAGCTGGCACTCCAGCACCTCCCACAGGCCTCCTTTCCAAGGTTGCTCCCCAGTTCCCCTCTTTGCCCTGGAAAGTGCTGCTGGTCACCATCAAAGCCACTGAGGCCCAGAGGAGCTCTGCTTGGCACAGGAGGGCCTCTGTGTGACAACCCTGAGGAGCATCAAGAGCTGGAGGCTGGAAATTCTGCCTTGGCAGGACACAAACCAGAGGGAACACCTTGTAAGCAGCAGAGTGGGGCAGGCTGAGTGGCTCCTGCTCATAACAGGAGCAAAGGATTCAGAGCTTGGCATTTCCTCCCCCCCTTCACAGCACAGCAAGCTGCCCAGGTCACCTCTGCAATGGGTGGGTGGCTGTGTGGCAGGGCCTGCTGCAAGCAATGGATGTGGCAGCAGAAGGAGTCAGCTCACAGAGTCATAGAAAAGGTTGGAAAAGCCCTTTCAGATCATCCAAGTCCAACCGTTCTCTGACTCTGCCAAGGCTGGGGCCAAGCCCTGGCCCTCAGCACCACATCTCTCAAACACCTCCAGGGATGGGGATTCAATCACCAACCTCTGCCAGGCTCTGGAGAACCCTCTCAGTGAAGAAGCTTCTTTTCATGTTGCCACCAAACTCACAGGAGAAGCTCACGTTTTGGATATGGGCAACTTCAAAAAGGGGTTGGGGAGAAAGCTGAAGGCCTGACTGCATGTTTCACAGACCCCCAGCACGGCAGGGGTTGGAAGGGACCTCTGCAGAGCACTCAGCAGGGCACCCACAGCAGCTTTTCCAGGAGCACAATGGTCAGGGGGGGTTGGAATGATTCCAGAGGTGGAGACACCACAACCTCTCTGGGCAGCCTGCTCCAGGCCTCCAGCACCCTTCAGTTACAGAAGTTCCTCCTCATGCTGAGATGGAGCTTCTGATGGTCAGGTTTGTGCCTGTTCCCCCTTGTCCTGTCCCTGGGCACCACTCAACAAAGCCTGGCCCCATCCCCCTGACACTTACCCTTGAAGTATTGATCAGCATTGATCAGATCCCCCCTCCAGACTGAAAGGACCCCAAATCCTCTCAGCCTCTCCTCATCAGAGATGTCTCAGTCCCCTCAGCATCTTTGCTTCACTTCCCTCTGTAACCAGGCTGGAAACTCAGCCAGCCTGGGCCTGATCTTTGTGTCCCTTCCTCCAGCCTTGTGCTCACAGCTGGCTGCTGGCCAGAGCAACCTCTTGGCAACCTTCCACCAGCAGCTTAGACAGCTCCTGAACTATCTGAGCAGCGTCAGAGGTACCTCTGTGCTGGCAAAAAGAGCTGATGCTCTAAAGCTGAAGTGGTCATCTGGCTGCCAGAGAGAGAACAAGGCTGGTTTGGAACAGCTTTGCAAATGTGGACAGGAGCTGGCTGCCTCCATCTGTCTGCCCTTGGAGCAGACACTCAGCAAGTTTGGTGTTGATGGGTTTGGTCTCCTCACAGAGGAGGTTGGAAGGGACCTCTGGAGAGCACTGAGTCCAACCCCTCCTGCCAGGTCACACAGGAATGCAGCCAGGTGGGTTCTGAATGCCTCCAGAGATGGAGGCTTCACCTCTCTGGGCAGCCTGTTCCAAGGCTCCAGCAGCCTTAAATTAAAGAAGTTCCTCCTGATGTTTAGATGGAACTCCTGATGGTCCAGCTTGTGCCCTTCACCCCTTGGCCTGTCCCTAGGGGGGCACCACTGAACAAAGCCTGGCCCCACCACCCTGGCACCCACCCTTGAAGGGTTTCTAAGCACTGCTGAGATCCTCCCCTCAGGCTGCTCTTCTCCAGGCTAAAAAGCCCCAAGTCCCTCAGCCTTCCTCCACCACAGAGATGTTCCAATCCCCTCAGCACCTTCATAACCCTTTTTGCTCTACCCTCTTTGTCCTTCCTGACCTGGGGAGCCCAGAACTGAATCCAATACTCCAGATGAGGCCTCACCAGGGCACAGCAGATGGGGAGAAAAACCTCCTGCCACCCACCCTTGATCTGCCTGAGCCATGAGATGAGAGGTGGCCAAGCTGCTTGATGCCCTCCCCTGCTGAAATGCTGCCAGCTCCCCCCTGTCCCCTTGGCAGCCTTTAGAGCACAGAGAGAAGGAAGGGGAGAAGACACCAGTGAGCACCAAGGCCCACAGAGAGGCTGGAGCAGCAGGCAGGCAGGTCTCTGCCACCTTCCATACCTATTATGAACCAACTCAGCCATCAGTTTGAGGACAGGTGTAGTGCAGGCTGGGTCATGGTACCAGAGCTCAATTGCCCTTTGGAGGATTGGCATGTAGGATGGGTAGCTGCAGGGTGAAAGTTAAGGAACTTGGTTGAAGGGAAGTTAAAAAAAGGTCAAATTTTAGCCAAAAGGTCTGGTTTGGGGTTTTTTTGTGTGTGTCCTGCAACCCAAGCAGCTCATTTAAAGAGGTTAAAGAGGTGCTGTGTGCTGAGGGCTGCTTGAGCACAAGAGAAGGAGGAAAAGAAATCTTAAATCATGGGTTAGGTTGGAAGGGACCTCAAAAGCTCATCCAGTGCCAACCCCCTGCCATGGGCAGGGACACCTCCCACCAGCCCAGCTTGCTCAAGGTCTCATCCAGCCTGGCCTTGAACACTTCCAGGGAAAGGACATCCACATCCTCCCTGGGCAAGCTGTTCCAGTGTCTCCCCACCCTCACTCTCAAGAATTTCTTCCTCATCTCCAGTCTCAATCTCCCCTCTCCCAGCTCAAAGCCATTGTCCCTCATCCTGTCTCTCCCAGCCCTTGTCAAAAGTCCCTCCTCAGCTCTCCTGCAGCTCCCTTCAGCTACTGGAAGGCTGCTCCGAGGTCTCCCTGGAGCCTTCTCTTCTCCAAAATCCATTAAAGGAGTTGCATAAACATTTCTTTTAGCAGGACAAGCCAGAGCCAGAAAAGGTTTTCAGTGCAAGGGAAGCTGGATAAAAGATCTGTCAGAGTGACAGGTGACCTTCTGCAGTCAAAGAGAACTGTGGAGCCTGCAGACACCCTGCCCTTTGAGCAGCTCTGTTCTCACCAAGAGCACAACACCACCAACTGCTGCTGGCTTTAGTGAGCAAGAGGAAAAAAAGCTTTTTGTTGTTGTTGTTCCTGCTGTGACACAAGCAGGACATGAAAAGCTCTTTGTGCTTTGCAGCTGGAATCTCTTCAGGTGCTGCAGTGGGAAACCCCCCAACAGAAGAGCTTTGAGGAGGTTTTCAGCTTGACTTGGTTGCAGGCAGACCTAAGTCACAGCTATTTTTTAGGCCTTAAGGGACAGGATATTGATGGTGATAAAAAAAAAAAAAAAAAAAAAAAGTGAAGAGGAAAACCCCAGTCAGGATTTCACAGGCAAAAGAGGGCATTTGGATGCAGTCAGGCAGGGCTCTCCCCTCTGCCAGAGAGGATGACTCAAAATGTGAGGGCAGCTGAAGGATACATCCACTCAAACAGCATCATGAAGCTGGTCTTGGCATTGAAGGCAAAGGCTATTCCCCTCAAGTCTCTCACCAAGCCAACCAAAGTCCTCTGTGTTGGGAGAGAAAAGAGCTGTCAGAACACAACATGACATCACCTCTCCCTCCCTGGCACCCCTAGCCCAGAGCTGCTTCCCTTCTTCCCCTCCTTCCTCTCAGCAACAGACTTTCTGTGCTGGATGCCAGCCCCAGGTCACTGAGTTCTGCTTCTTCTGCTGCTTCTTCTCCAGTGCCAGAAGCTCTCTTTGATGGGAGCCAGGGCAGTGCCAGTTCTGGGGGGCTTCACTCCCAGCAGAAGCAAAGCTGGCAGATGAGGCTCCCTGATTCAATTCTCATGGATTTGGCTTGGAAGGGACCTTAAAGATCATCCAGTTCCAAGGCCCTGCTGCCATGGGCAGGGACATTTCCCTTGCTCAAGCTTGGCTCAAGGCCTCATCCAACCTGGCTTTCACCACTGCCAGGCTTGGAGCCCTCACAGCTGCTCTGGGCAACCTGTCCCAGTGCCTCACCACCTTCATGGGGAAGAATTCCTTTCTAATGCCCAATCTCCATCCAGCCTCTTCCAGCCTGAAGCCATCACCTCTCATCCTGTCACTCCAGGCCTCTGTACAAAGTCCCTCTCCAGTTCTCCTCCATTTCAGGCACTGGAAGGCTGCTCTGAGGTCTCCCTGGAGCCTTCTCTTCTCCCCCCTGAACAACCCCAACTCTCTCAGCCTGGCCTCACAGCAGAGCCTTTCCAGCCCTCCCCAGCATTGCTGTGGCCTCCTCTGGCCCCTCTCCAACAGGTCCCTGTCTGTGCTGAGGACTCCAGAGCTGCCCCCAGCACATGTCACAGCAGAGGGGAAGAATCCCCTCCCTGCCTCTGCTGCTGGGGATCAGCCCAGGTTGGCTTCTGGGCTTTCTGAACCACAGCAGGACCCCATGGGGTACAGGAGACAGCACCACTGCCCCAGACTCTGGAAGCAAAGCCCCCACCACTCCATTGGTGTCAGTCAGGGGGCAGAAGGGCTTCCAGCCTGGTCTCTCCTGTCATGCCAAAGCTCTGAAGGGAAGGAGCAGGGAGAATGTGGACAGCAGAGAAGGTCCTGCCCCACTTACTTTTGCCTCTTGTTCATTGAAAGTGTTTGTACTGAACATCTGTGCCACAGTCTCAAAGGCAGCTGTGAGGGGAAGCATGAACTGCTCATACTGATCCTCATCTTCCCCTGAAAGGGAAAAAAAAACAAACCAGAAGTGAGGAGGAAAGGGAGGAGCACATCCCTGCCCCCTGCAGAACCACCATTGCCAGCCCTTCAGACACTGCTCACCCACACAGCCCACATGGCTGCAGAGGGCTGAGCTGGCACTGCCAACACCTAATCTGGAGGAAGGATTTAGAACAAACCCTGCCAGGACTCAGAACAAACCCTGCCAGCTCAGGAAAACATCTGGGATATTATGGAGGCAAAATGGAGCCTCAGCCTTGGTGCTGTGCACCTCTGGACTACCTAAACCCAGCCATGAGGCATCAAAATCCATCCTGGAGCTTCTTTCCCCTCCTTTTTCTCATCCCATTTGGTTTCTCCCGTTCCAGCATACTTTCCTGCAGCAGCTTACAGCTCCCTGAAGAGCAGGAGCCAGCAGAGCCCAGTAACCAAACTACAGAATCACAGACTGGTAGGGGCTGGAAGGGGCCTCTGGAGATCTTCCAGTCCAACCTCCCTGCCACAGCAGGGCCCTCCCCTAGGGCAGGTCACACAACCTTCATCCTGACCCCCACCCCTCAGATGCTGATAGAAATTGATCAGATCCCCCTCTCAGCCTTCTCTTCTCCAGCTTGAACAGGCCCAGGGCTCTCAGCCTTTCTCCTAGCAGAGATGTTCCAATTCCTTCAGCATCCTCACAGCCTCTGTTGGACTCTCTCCAGCAGGTCTCTGTCTCTCTTGAACTGGGGAGCCCCAAACTGGACACAGGATTGCAGCTGTGGTCTCAGCAGGGCAGAGAAGAGGAGGAGAAGAACCTCCCTAGCCCTGCTGGCCACACTTTCCTTGCTGCATCCCAAGATTCCATTGGCCCTCTTGGCCACGAGGGCACATTGCTGTCCACCATGACACCATTGCAAAGAGCCTGGCACCTTCATCTTGGCACCCACTGGGCCCATGCAGAACTTCCTGTCCACCAGGACTCCCAAGATCTCTCTCCACGGAGCTGCTTTCCAGCAGGACAACTCCTAGGCTGGACTGGTGCCTGGGGTTGTTCCCTCTGTGAGGAAACATGGAACTCCATGAGGTTCCCCTCTGCCCAGAACTCTGCTCCGATTGCCAGGAGAAGCCCCAAGTACCTAAATCCACCATGAGGAGCCTCCCAAGTGCAGTGTAGAAGGTTGTCCGACACCTCATGTCAGTCAGGTTGGACTGATTGTTAATGCCCAGGAAGGAAAAGTGCTCACTCTGCAAAGGGAAGGGAAGAGAAGGGTTAAAAGCCACCCAGCACCCTGCATGGGCTCCTGTCTGGAGGGCTGAGGATGCCTCCTGGCCCTGGTTGAAGGAGGAGAAGCAGTGAGCTGTGTGGTTAGCTGGTTGAGCACTTCCCATCTGCCAGGCACAAGGCACCAGAGGGCACTGGCATGGCCTGGAGCAAGCTGGCAGCTCCAGCTTGGCATTGCCCCAGAGCAGAAGAACAGGGAAGTGTTGCTTTGCCTCCAAACACAACCTGGCCCCCTTAGCTCCTGGAGGCACTCCAGGCATTAAACACAGCCCCTCTGCAGAGAGGCTCTGAGTTATTCTGCCCACATTCTCCCCGGGATCAAGAGCAGCTCCTGGGCTGAACCCAGGAGGGTGGAACTAGCCTGGAAAATAACTCCCAGCTGCAGGAATGCAGGGGCTTGCTCAACCACTCACTGCAAATCTTCTGGATGTGGTGCTGGGAGCCCTACCAGCTCAGCATCAGAGCATCAAATGACCAGAGGCTGCCAGAAACCTGATCCTCTGCTGATGGCTCCTGCTTGCTCATTCCAACACTTCTGATTTCCAGACAGCATCCACCCAGGGAAGCAGCGGAGGGCCCAAGCTGCTGTCCTGAGTGCTGCAAGAGATGGCACTTTGTCCAAATCAGCACTTTTAGGCTGCTTTTGTTTTGCTTTGAATTGCATGAAGAGTCCTCAAGTGCTCTGGGCAGCAGCAGCAGTCTCCTGAAGGTCCCTCTGGAGGTGGTTGTGTACCCATGGAGAGTAAAGAGGACTCTGCCCTGCTCTGGGTTAGAGCGGGGCTAATTCCGGGTTAGAGTGGGGCTAACGCCGGCTTAGAGCAGGGCTAACGCCGGCTTGGAGCGGGGCTAACGCCGGCTCAGAGCGGGGCTAACGCCGGCTTGGAGCGGGGCTAACGCCGGCTTGGAGCGGGGCTAACGCCGGCTCAGAGCGGGGCTAACTCCGGGTTAGAGCGGGGCTAACGCCGGCTTGGAGCGGGGCTAACGCCGGCTTGGAGCGGGGCTAACGCCGGCTTGGAGCGGGGCTAACGCCGGCTTGGAGCGGGGCTAACGCCGGGTTAGAGCGGGGCTAGCGCCGGCTTGGAGCGGGGCTAACGCCGGCTTAGAGCGGGGCTAACGCCGGGTTGGAGCGGGGCTAACGCCGGGTTGGAGCGGGGCTAACGCCGGCTTAGAGCGGGGCTAACGCCGGCTTGGAGCGGGGCTAACGCCGGCTTAGAGCGGGGCTAACGCCGGCTTAGAGCGGGGCTAACGCCGGGTTGGAGCGGGGCTAACTCCGGGTTAGAGCGGGGCTAACGCCAGCTTACAGCGGGGCTAACGCCAGCTTACAGCGGGGCTAACTCCGGGTTAGAGCGGGGCTAACGCCAACTTAGAGCGGGGCTAACGCCGGCTTGGAGCGGGGCTAACGCCGGGTTAGAGCGGGGCTAACGCCGGCTTGGAGCGGGGCTAACGCCGGCTTAGAGCGGGGCTAACGCCGGCTTAGAGCGGGGCTAACGCCGGGTTGGAGCAGGGCTAACTCCGGGTTAGAGCGGGGCTAACGCCAGCTTACAGCGGGGCTAACGCCGGGTTGGAGCGGGGCTAACGCCGGGTTAGAGCGGGGCTAACGCCGGGTTGGAGCGGGGCTAACGCCGGGTTGGAGCGGGGCTAACGCCGGGTTGGAGCGGGGCTAACGCCAGCTTAGAGCGGGGCTAACGCCAGCTTAGAGCGGGGCTAACGCCAGCTTAGAGCGGGGCTAACGCCAGCTTAGAGCGGGGCTAACGTCGGCTTGGAGCGGGGCTAACGCCGGCTTGGAGCGGGGCTAACGCCGGCTTGGAGCGGGGCTAACGCTGGGTTGGAGCGGGGCTAACACCGGCTTGGAGCGGGGCTAACGCCGGCTTAGAGCGGGGCTAACGCCGGGTTGGAGCGGGGCTAACTCCGGGTTAGAGCGGGGCTAACTCCGGGTTAGAGCGGGGCTAACGCCAGCTTACAGCGGGGCTAACTCCGGGTTGGAGTGGGGCTAATGCCAACTTAGAACGGGGCTAACGCCGGGTTAGAGCGGGGATAACTCTGGGTTGGAGCGGGGATAACTCCGGGTTGGAGCGGGGATAACTCCGGGTTGGAGCGGGGATAACGCTGGGTTAGAGCGAGGCTAACGCCAGGTTGGAGCGGGGCTATCTCCGGGTTAGAGCGGGGCTAACGCTGGGTTAGAGTGGTGATAACACCAGGTTGGAGCGGGGCTAACTCTGGGTTAGCACGGGGCTATCTCCGGGTTAGAGCAGGGCTAACGCTGGCTTAGAGCGGGGCTAACGCTGGCTTAGAGCGGGGCTAACGCTGGGTTAGCACGGGGCTAACGCTGGGTTAGCACAGGGCTATCTCCGGGTTAGAGCAGGGCTAACGCTGGCTTAGAGCGGGGCTAACGCTGGCTTAGAGCGGGGCTAACGCTGGCTTAGAGCGGGGCTAACGCTGGGTTAGCACGGGGCTAACGCTGGGTTAGCACGGGGCTATCTCCGGGTTAGAGCGGGGCTAACGCTGGGTTAGCACGGGGCTATCTCCGGGTTAGAGCGGGGCTAACGCTGGCTTAGAGCGGGGCTAACTCTGGGTTAGCACGGGGCTAACGCCGGGTTGGAGCGGGGCTAACGCCAGCTTGGAGCGGGGCTAACGCCGGCTTGGAGCGGGGCTAACTCTGCTCACTGATTTGACTTTTCAGCTCAGTCATCTAAGGGCTGGCCCAGCCCCAAGCCTTGACAAGGATCTTGGCTCTCGTCAAGCCTTCAGAGATAAAAGGTATCACCCAGTTACCATGGAATGGCTTGGGTTGGAAGGGACCTCAAAGCTCAGCCAGTTCCAACCCCCCTGCCACGGGCAGGGACACCTCCCACCAGCCCAGGTTGCTCAAGGCCTCATCCAGCCTGGTCTTGAACCTGGTCAGGAGGTGCTCACAACTGCTCTGGGTGACCTGTTCCAGTGTCTCCCCACCCTCATGGTGCAGGACTTCCCTCCTGATGTCCAGCCTCAATCTGCCCTGCTCCAGTTTCAAACCTTTGCCTCTTGCCCTAACCCCACAGGCTCTTCTCAACAGCCCCTCCCCAGCCTGCCTGCAGGCCCCCTTCAGATACAGAAACACAGCTCTAAGGCCTCCCTGGAGCTTTCCCTTCTCCAGGCTCAGCATCCCAAATTCTTTCAGCCTATCCCAAACCACTGTCCCTTGCCCTATCACCCCAGGCCTTTGTAACTCCCTCCCCAAACCAGGCTTTGACCAAAGCCAGCTCACAGCCTACATCCTCTAGAGCCTCAGCACAGGACCACAGAATCAACCAGGCTGGAAAAGATCTCAGAGATCATCAAGTCCAACCTATTACCTAATACCTAACCCCTCCTGACAACTAAACCCTGGCTCCAAGTGCCACAGCCAAGCTTTTTTTGAACACCTCCAGGGATGGGGACTCCACCACCTCCCTGGGCAGCACATTCCATGGCCAATGACTCTTTCTGGGAAGAACTTTCCCCTCAGCTGGAGCCTAAACGTCCCCTGGTGCAGCTTGAGACTGTGTCCTCTTGTTCTGGTGCTGGTTGCCCAGGAGAGGAGCCCAACCCCCACCTGGCTGCAACCTCCCTTCAGGTAGTTGCAGACAGCAATGAGGTCTGCCCTGAGCCTCCTCTTCTGCAGGATAAACACCCCCAGCTCCCTCAGCCTCTCATCACAGGGCTGTGCTTGAGACCCCTCCCCAGCCTTGTGCCCCAGCCCCCTCCCCAGCCTTGGTGCTCCAGACCCCTCCCCAGCCTTGTGCCCCAGACCTCTCCCCAGCCTTGTGCCCCAGACCCCTCCTCATCCTCGCTGCCCTTCTCTGGACACATTCCAGTATCTCAATGTCCTTCTTAAACTGAGGAGCCCAGAACTGGACACAGCACTCAAGGTGTGGTCTAACCAGTGCTGAGCACAGGGCAGGATGAATTCCCTGCTCCTGCTGGCCACACTATTTCTCCTGCAGGCCAGGATGCCATTGGCCTTCTTGGCCACCTGGGCACACTGCTGGCTCATGTTCAGCTGCTGTAAACCAGGTCCCTCTCTGCCTGGCTGCTCTCCAGCCACTCTGACCCCAGCCTGTAGCCCTGCATGGAGTTGTTGTGGCCAAAGCGCAGAACCCAGCACTTGGGACTTGTTAAATGCCATCCTGTTGGACTCCACCTATCTGTCCAGCCTGTCCAGCAGGTACAATGGAAGCATTTTGGGCAACAGCTGAACTTCCAAAGTGTATCCCTGGGGGTCCTGGAGGGAGCTGGCAGTGAGAGGAGCAGCAGGACTCACCGTGTGATTGTTCAGCATGAACTGTACGGCGCTGAGCTTCACCAGCTTCCTCACGCTGCTGTAGGTGCAGGATGGGGGTTAAGGAAGCAGCAGGGGGAGCAGAAGACTTCTTGGCAGTGCTTGCAAAGCACTTTGCAGGGCAGAGCTGCAAAGGGACTTAACACCTGTGGCATTGGAATGTGTTCTAAAGCTCTCTTCTCTTCGGTTCGAGTGGACCTCGGCTGCACAAATCTCCGCTGTGGTCAGGTTTGGTTTAGTCTCTCAGGAGGAGGAAGCAGGCAGCCAGAAGAGATTGTGGCTATAACTAACTTAACTACATTAATTGCCAATAAATTAACTGTCACAGGGAGCTACAAAGCAACTATGAGTCAAAAAAAAAAAAAAAAAAGAATCACAGAATGGGTTGGGTTGGAAGAGACCTCAAAGCTCATCCAGTTCCAACCCCTTGCCATGGGCAGGGACACCTCCCACCAGCCCAGGTTGCTCCAGGCCTCATCCAAGCTGGTCTTGAACACCTCTGGGTTTGGAGCCTCCACAGCATCTCTGGGCAACCTGTTCCAGTACCTCACCACCCTCATGGGGAAGAGCTTCCTCCTCATCTCAATCCTTCTTCCAGTTTGAAGTCATCACCCCTGGTCCTTTCACTCCAGGCCTTTGTGCAAAGTCCCTCCCCAGCTCTCCTGTAGCTCCTTCAGATACTGGAAGGCTGTTCTGAGGTCTCCCTGGAGCCTTCTCTTCTCCAGGCTATCAAAATCATCAAACCCCAACTATGTTACAGCCACCTACTGCAACTCAACAGCTGGATGAGACACTGACCCAGCACTTGCCCTCTGCTCTTCTCACTACCTCAGAGATCACAGAATGGTTTGGGTTGGAAGGGACCTTGAAGATCATCTAATTCCAACCCCCTGCCATGGGAAGGGACACCTCCCACCAGCCCAGGTTGCTCAAGGCCTCATCCAACTTGTCCTCGAACACCTCCAGGGAGGGGACATCCACAACCTCCCTGGGCAAGCTGTTCCAGTGTCTCCCCACCCTCCTCACTGCAAAGATGAAGCAATGCAAGATGAAGCAGTTGAGGACTCTGTTACACACAGAGGGCTGCTGGTTTCAGAGGAGCATCTGGGTGACTCTTGCCCCATCCTAAAGTTTAAGTCTCCTGTGCACCCAACATCTCTTCTGCAAAGGATATCCAATGGAGAGGTCATTGAGCAGCTGCAGCGTCTTGGAGGTGATAGGTTCACATCGACCCCAGTACTTCAAGTTGGTGATGCTAGGGAAGAGGACAAGAAGGAGAGATCAGGAGGGGTTTGCTCAGCATCCCCTTTTGCTGTCTTCTGGCAGAGTTCTTGCAGTTGCAAAGTCAACCCAACGGCATCAGCTCCACCCTCCACCGAAAGCACAGACATCACAAAGCCACGAAATATTGGTATAAAATCACTGTACTTACATTTGGTTGACTAGAAAAATTATCCTTCAGATAATCTTCACTACTTGGGTCCCAAGCTACACTGGCCCATACCCAGGCCCTTGGAATTCTGTGGCACTCCAGGGCTGGTTTCTGCAGCAAGGGTAAGAGAATTCTGCGGCAGTGACTACATGCAGACGTATGCAATTCTGCACCTGCACCATCCACTGTCAGCTGCAGAATTCTAGTAGCCCTTGCTTCTTCCAGGAGAGCCACCTGCACCCCTCTGGGGGTGAGGGACAGCTTGGGCTGGGGGGAGAGGAAGGCAAAGCCCCCATGCAGGTAAAGATGGAAGGGCAATGCTAAAGAAGCTGAGGGGGAGCTAACGGTTGCGTGGCACCAGGCAGGTGGCACTGGGTGACTGAATTGGTTCCAATTGCTGCCAAGGACTCGACAAAAAAAGTCAGTCCAAGCTTTGGTCCAGAGGAAAGGTGCCAAGGAAGAGGCCAAATCGAGTCCCTACCAGAGTGGAAGATGTTTTAAGCCAAGGACTTGCCCTGCCCTGCTCCTGACCAGCACAACCTGCAAAAGGAAAGCTCTGAAGGAGCACTGAGTGCCCTCCCCACAGAAGCTTTGGTGAGTGCCAAGAGCCAAGTGACAGGGTGCTTGAGGCTGTCCCCTCTCTGACTTTGGTTTTAAGCAGGCACTGGGAAGAGGATCCATTATCCTGTGTGTGTTTTTGTGTCTCCACGGTGGTTAAATCACTCCTGGGTACCGCACATGACCATCGGCCCTGAGAACAGCTGCTGCTCTCTCAAGTGAACCAGATGCTGCTGCTTTTAGACTCAACAACACTCCCCCAACATTCCAGTTTTTCCTGGTTTAGACCTTTAAATCAACCCTGGAACCTCTGCTGCCTGCAGGCATCAACACTTACATCTTCCCTATGAAGACACTCAGGACCATAGTCTCATCGTTCAGCCCCAGGACCTCTGAGAGACGGCGGTACAGCTGCAGGGGGCACAAAACAACAGCAGGTTAAAGGCAGGAAAACAAGGAAGGATCAAGGATCAGTTTGGGTTTTCACTTCTTCTCCCTTTGTGGTGTTCCCCAGGGAGATGGTGGAGTCACCACCCCTGGAGGTGCTCAAGAAATGTGTGGATATGGCACTTGGGGACACGGTTTGAAGTCCATAAGGTTGATGGTTGGACTGGATGACCTTAAAGGTCTCTTCCAACCCAAACAGTTCTGGGATTCCATGATTTCTGGGAGGGTTGCTCTGGGTTTTCCTAGGTCAGTCAATGCATGGAGATGTTTGTGATCTGATCCAGACCAAGCTTTGCCTTCATCACTGCTACCTCTTCTCTACCTGTGCAGAGAAGCTGGAGCATTTGTTTTTCCCTAGGAAAAGGAGATAGAGCAGCTGTGCTCCTCCACCCGCAGCTACAGGCTGCCCAGGGAGGTGGTTGAATCCTCATCCCTGGAAGGGTTTCAAAGCTGCAGACATGTGGTGCTGAGGGTCATGGTTTAGCCCCAGCCTTGGTAGAGTGAGAGAATGGTTGGACTGGATGAACTTAAAGGACTTTTCCAACCCAAACATCTCTGTTTGTCTGGAACTCAAAGCCTCTTGTCACATCACTGCTCTGAAGCCTCCAGGATGGGGAAGGAAGGCCCTGGGCACCTGGAGAGGAAGGCCCTGGGCACCTGGAAAGCTCTTCACAATGAGGGTGGTGAGACACTGGAACAGGTTTGCCCAGGGATGTGGTTGAGGTCCCATCCCTGGAGACATTTGAGATCAGATGTGGCCCTGGGCAGTCTGATCTAGTTGGAGCTGTCCCCTGCTGGACAGGATGACCTTTGAGGGTCCCTTCCAACCTGATGCAATCTGTGCAAGAAAGACCCCAGGGCAACTGGAAAGGAAGGGAAGCTCATTCTGGAGTAATGTCCCCATTCTTTCCATTTCTATCTGCAGAAGGTATCTCTGCAGAGACACATCCCAAGTCCAACACATCTCTAACTGCCTCGTGATGAAGGGGGTGGATCCACATCTTCACTTCAGACAAGCAAGGCACAGACACCAAGCTCAGGCTGCTCACCAGGGGGTGAGACTCAACACACTTCCACAGGTCCCTTCAGGGACTCATGTGAAGCCACAGCAGGAATCTGGTAGATAAAAGTGGAGCCAGGTCTCCATGGCCATGGTGTTTGAGGTGGTTTTTCATAACCAGCTCCAAGTTTGCCAAGTTAACATTGGGTAGGCATCAGCAGAGAGGTCTCTAAGATATTGTCAGCTCTGAAGAAAATAAATAATGCCACTGGATGGAAAAAGGGAGGGCATTTAGGCTGGAGGAGAGAAGGCTGAGAGAGGACCTCATCAATGTCTATAAAGATCTGAGGAGTGGGTGCCAAGATGAAGGTGCCAGGCTCTTTGCAATGGTGTCCTGGTGGACAGCAATGTGCCCTTGTGGCCAAGAGGGCCAATGGCATCCTGGGGTGCAGCAAGGAAAGTGTGGCCAGCAGGGCTAGGGAGGTTCTTCTCCTCCTCTCCTCTGCCCTGCTGAGGCCACAGCTGCAATCCTGTGTCCAGTTTTGGGCTCCCCAGTTCAAGAGAGACAGAGAGCTGCTGGAGAGAGTCCAGTGGAGGTTACAAGGGTGTTGAAGGGTCTCGAACATCTCTGCTATGAGGAAAGGCTGAGAGCCCTGGGGCCGTTTAGTCTGGAGAGGAGAAGGCTGAGAGGGGATCTGATCAATGCCTGGGTGGCAAGAAGGGGCCAGGCTCTGTTCAGTGTTGTCCTGTGGTAAGACAAGGGGCAGTGGGCACAGGGTGGAAGCCAGGAGGTTCCACTTTCAAGGGGAGGAGAGCCTGCAGAAGAGCAGCCCCAGAGGGGAGCTGAGCAATGCTCAGCAAGAGCTAAAGGAGCTGTGGGGGGCAAGAGGCTGGGGCCAGGCTCTGCTCAGTGGTGCCCAGGGACAGCACAAGGGGCATAAACTGGCACCCAGGAGGTTCCATCTGAAGAGGAGGAGAAAATTGTTTGGTGTGAGGGTGCTGGAGGGCTGGAGCAGGCTGCCCAGAGAGGTTGTGGAGTCTCCTTTCCTTGTGTGGAGCCTTTCAAGCCCCATCCTGCGTGACCTGCCTTGGGCGCTCCTCCTTCGGACTCAACCACCTCCAGAGGTCCCTTCCACCCCCTGCCTCTGTGCCATGAGTGGATTTGGCATCACCCCCGTGCCACAGCAGAGGGGGCTGCTTACCTTGGAAGACTTCTGCACCTGATCTCCGATGTAGATCTTGCGGAACTGCTCGAAGAAGCTCAGCATGGCGAGCTCCAGCTTCTCGTTGCCAGCCTGTGCCAGGCGAGAGTCCGTCAGGTTCATCAGCTGCAGCACCCTGCAGAGGGGTGGGGAGACAAAACCCAGCACCTTACTGGGGCGTACTGGGAAAGGGACCAGGGATTTCTGGCACGTGGTGCGGCTTCCAGGCTTGCCCACAACACAGCTTTGGTGGTTCCTGCATTTTGTGGGTCAGGAACTGCCAAGAGGGATAACAAAACACTGATCCCCCCCCCCCCCAGCCTAGGGCACATGCCTCTGCTGTGCAGGGATGTTGTAACGCTCCTAAGCCCCTCCTAAGGGGGGCTGAAAGGCTCCTGACCCCCTCCTAAGAGGGGCTGAAAGGCTCCTACTGGTTGTAAAGGCTCCTGACCCCCTGCTAAGGGGGGCTGAAAGGCTCCTACTGGTTGTAAAGGCTCCTGACCCCCTGCTAAGGGGGGCTGAAAGGCTCCTGACCCCCTCCTAAGAGGGGCTGAAAGGCTCCTGACCCCCTCCTAAGAGGGGCTGAAAGGCTCCTACTGGTTGCAAAGGCTCCTGACCCCCTCCTAAGGGGGGCTGAAAGGCTCCTAAACCCCTCCTAAGAGGGGCTGAAAGGCTCCTGACACCCTCCTAAGAAGGGTAGTAAGGTTCCTACTGGTTGCAAAGGCTCCTGACCCCCTCCTAAGAGGGGCCGAAAGGCTCCTACTGGTTGTAAAGGCTCCTGAACCCCTCCTAAGAGGGGCTGAAAGGCTCCTACTGGTTGTAAAGGCTCCTGACCCCCTCCTAAGAGGGGCTGAAAGGCTCCTGACCCCCTCCTAAGGGGGGCTGAAAGGCTCCTGACCCCCTCCTAAGGGGGGCTGAAAGGCTCCTGACCCCCTCCTAAGAGGGGCTGAAAGGCTCCTGACCCCCTCCTAAAAGGGGCTGAAAGGCTCCTGACCCCCTCCTAAGAAGGGTAGTAAGGCTCCTACTGGTTGCAAAGGCTCCTGATCCCCTCCTAAGAGGGGTAGTAAGGCTCCTACTGGTTGTAAAGGCTCCTGACCCCTCCTAAGGGGGGTTGAAAGGCTCCTGACCCCCTCCTAAGAGGGGTAGTAAGGCTCCTACTGGTTGTAAAGGCTCCTGACCCCCTCCTAAGGGGGGCTGAAAGGCTCCTACTGGTTGTAAAGGCTCCTGACCCCCTCCTAAGGGGGGCTGAAAGGCTCCTACTGGTTGTAAAGGCTCCTGACCTCCTAAGGGGGGCTGAAAGGCTCCTAAGGGTTGTAAAGGCTCCTGAACCCCTCCTAAGAGGGGCTGAAAGGCTCCTGATCCCCTCCTAAGAGGGGTAGTAAGGCTCCTACTGGTTGCAAAGGCTCCTGACCCCCTCCTAAGAGGGGCTGAAAGGCTCCTGACCCCCTCCTAAGAGGGGTAGTAAGGCTCCTACTGGTTGCAAAGGCTCCTGATCCCCTCCTAAGAGGGGTAGTAAGGCTCCTACTGGTTGTAAAGGCTTCTGACCCCCTCCTAAGGGGGGCTGAAAGGCTCCTGACCCCCTCCTAAGAGGGGTAGTAAGGCTCCTACTGGTTGTAAAGGCTCCTGACCCCCTCCTAAGGGGGGCTGAAAGGCTCCTAAACCCCTCCTAAGAGGGGCTGAAAGGCTCCTAAACCCCTCCTAAGAGGGGTAGTAAGGCTCCTACTGGTTGTAAAGGCTCCTGACCCCCTCCTAAGGGGGGCTGAAAGGCTCCTAAACCCCTCCTAAGAAGGGTAGTAAGGCTCCTACTGGTTGCAAAGGCTCCTGACCCCCTCCTAAGAGGGGTAGTAAGGCTCCTACTGGTTGTAAAGGCTCCTGACCTCCTCCTAAGGGGGGCTGAAAGGCTCCTGACCCCCTCCTAAGAAGGGTAGTAAGGCTCCTACTGGTTGCAAAGGCTCCTGATCCCCTCCTAAGAGGGGTAGTAAGGCTCCTACTGGTTGTAAAGGCTCCTGACCCCCTCCTAAGGGGGGCTGAAAGGCTCCTGACCCCCTCCTAAGAGGGGTAGTAAGGCTCCTACTGGTTGCAAAGGCTCCTGACCCCCTCCTAAGGGGGGCTGAAAGGCTCCTAAGGGTTGTAAGGCTCCTGACCCCTTCTAAGAAGGGTTGTAAGGCTCCTGATCCCCTCCTAAGGGGGGCTGAAAGGCTCCTAAGGGTTGTAAGGCTCCTAACCCCTTCTAAGAAGGGTTGTAATGCTCCTGACCCCTTCTAAGAAGGGTTGTAAGGCTCCTGACCCCTTCTAAGAAGGGTTGTAAGGCTCCTGATCCCCTCCTAAGGGGGGCTGAAAGGCTCCTAAGGGTTGTAAGGCTCCTGACCCCTTCTAAGAAGGGTTGTAAGGCTCCTGATCCCCTCCTAAGGGGGGCTGAAAGGCTCCTAAGCCCATTCTAAGGGTTGTAAGGCTCCTAAGCCCCTTCTAAGAGGGGTTGTAAGGTCTTGAGTTTAATCTCCTGCCAAACTGAGTTCTGGCTGCTGCAGCACTCACCCAGCCTCTGCCCCTACCATGTTCCCAAAGCCACCTGAGAAGCCACTGCCTGCTGCCCTGACAAGAGCCAGGCTCTAAAGGACCTCCCAGCTGTGAGCCCTCCCAGAAACGAAACTGTGACCTAGGGAAGGGCTTGAGGAGCAGAGATCCTGCTGGCCAGGGAGGGTGGAGGGATTTGAGGGTAAAAAACACACATTGAGGGGGGACACACAACAGCAATTCTACTCCTTTTGGCAAGTGCCACGGAGTGGGAAGGAAGACAACAGGTAAAGATTTGGCTTCTGAGAAGAGGCATCATGGAGGCTGGCACTGAAGTATAGAGAGGGTCTCACCACATCCCCTCCTGGAGCTCAGCAGCTAGGTGGGAAGCTGGCTCCCCACCAGCAGCTTCCAGTTTAGCTCCTGTAGCAGCTTCCAAGCTGGTTACACTCCGGAGCAGAAGGCATTCAGTGTGACTTGAGGTAGGTTGGCAGCTGTGAGCTGCATGTTCTCACAGCCATCAAACAAAGCTTGGGCTGGAGAAGGTTTAGAATCCCCCCCAGATCCACAGCAGGTGGTTAGATAACATGATGGAGTCTTAACAGCATCCAGCATGTTGGACTTGATGATCTCAAAAGGTCTCTTCCAACCTCAGGAGCTCTATGATGACATCATGGAGTTTTATCCAGCATGTGTTGGATGAACTGATGGACTTCTATCAACATCCAGCATGTGTTGGATGAACTGATGGAGTTCTACCAACATCCAGCATGTGTTGGATGAACTGATGGACTTCTATCAACATCCAGCATGTGTTGGATGAACTGATGGAGTTCTACCAACACCCAGCAGTGTGGTGGATGAACTGATGGAGTTCTACCAACACCCAGCAGTGTGGTGGATGAACTGATGGAGCTCTACCAACATCCAGCATGTGGTGGATGAACTGATGGAGCTCTACCAGCATCCAGCAGTGTGGTGGATGAACTGATGGAGCTCTACCAACATCCAGCAGTGTGGTGGATGAACTGATGGGAGTTCTACCAGCATCCAGCATGTGGTGGATGAACTGATGGAGTTCTACCAGCATCCAGCAGTGTGGTGGATGAACTGATGGAGTTCTACCAGCATCCAGCAGTGTGGTGGATGAACTGATGGAGTTCTACCAGCATCCAGCAGTGTGGTGGATGAACTGATGGAGCTCTACCAGCATCCAGCAGTGTGGTTGATGAACTGATGGAGCTCTACCAGCATCCAGCAGTGTGGTGGATGAACTGATGGAGTTCTACCAGCATCCAGCAGTGTGGTGGATGAACTGATGGAGTTCTACCAGCATCCAGCATGTGGTGGATGAACTGATGGAGCTCTACCAGCATCCAGCAGTGTGGTGGATGAACTGATGGAGTTCTACCAGCATCCAGCATGTGGTGGATGAACTGATGGAGCTCTACCAGCATCCAGCATGTGGTGGATGAACTGATGGAGTTCTACCAACACCCAGCAGTGTGGTGGATGAACTGATGGAGCTCTACCAGCATCCAGCAGTGTGGTGGATGAACTGATGGAGCTCTACCAGCATCCAGCAGTGTGGTGGATGAACTGATGGGAGTTCTACCAGCATCCAGCATGTGGTGGATGAACTGATGGAGCTCTACCAGCATCCAGCAGTGTGGTGGATGAACTGATGGAGTTCTACCAACACCCAGCAGTGTGGTGGATGAACTGATGGAGTTCTACCAACATCCAGCAGTGTGGTGGATGAACTGATGGAGCTCTACCAACATCCAGCAGTGTGGTGGATGAACTGATGGAGTTCTACCAGCATCCAGCATGTGGTGGATGAACTGATGGAGTTCTACCAGCATCCAGCATGTGTTGGATGAACTGATGGAGTTCTACCAGCATCCAGCATGTGTTGGATGAACTGATGGAGTTCTACCAGCATCCAGCATGTGTTGGATGAACTGATGGAGTTCTACCAGCATCCAGCAGTGTGGTGGATGAACTGATGGAGCTCTACCAGCATCCAGCAGTGTGGTGGATGAACTGATGGAGCTCTACCAGCATCCAGCAGTGTGGTGGATGAACTGATGGAGCTCTACCAACATCCAGCAGTGTGGTGGATGAACTGATGGAGCTCTACCAGCATCCAGCAGTGTGGTGGATGAACTGATGGAGTTCTACCAGCATCCAGCAGTGTGGTGGATGAACTGATGGAGTTCTACCAGCATCCAGCATGTGGTGGATGAACTGATGGAGTTCTACCAGCATCCAGCATGTGGTGGATGAACTGATGGAGTTCTACCAGCATCCAGCATGTGGTGGATGAACTGATGGAGTTCTACCAGCATCCAGCAGTGTGGTGGATGAACTGATGGAGTTCTACCAGCATCCAGCATGTGGTGGATGAAGTGATGGAGCTCTACCAGCATCCAGCATGTGGTGGATGAAGTGATGGAGCTCTACCAACATCCAGCAGTGTGGTGGATGAACTGATGGAGCTCTACCAGCATCCAGCAGTGTGGTTGATGAACTGATGGAGCTCTACCAGCATCCAGCAGTGTGGTGGATGAACTGATGGAGCTCTACCAGCATCCAGCAGTGTGGTGGATGAACTGATGGAGTTCTACCAGCATCCAGCAGTGTGGTGGATGAACTGATGGAGCTCTACCAGCATCCAGCAGTGTGGTGGATGAACTGATGGAGTTCTACCAGCATCCAGCAGTGTGGTGGATGAACTGATGGAGCTCTACCAGCATCCAGCAGTGTGGTTGATGAACTGATGGAGTTCTACCAGCACCCATGCTGGATGATGTTGTAAAGCTTTAGGAGCTATGGAGGCAACACAATATTCATGGACAAAGCCCACTCAGGATCATTAACCAGGACAAAAGACTTTTCCCCCAGCCCCAGCAAAGAGCCATCATGCAGGAAGTGGAACTGCAAAGCATGGACTTCAACCCAGGCTCAGTTCTCCTCTGCCATGCTCAAGACCCATCATGCATGAAGCCCTACTCCAAAGCATGGATTCAAGCCCAGGAGCAGTTCTCCTCTGCCATGCCCCTCCCCTCTCCATCCCAGGAGTCCCAATTCAGCCAGGGCAGATCTTTGCCGGCTGCCTTTCACCGGCGCCTCCAATCCTTCCTTCCAGGACAGCCAGTTCCACAGGGTTCTTTTTTTTTTTTTTTTTTTTTTTTTGGTGAGAAAAGGGGAAGGGCATGGTGGGCACCTCCTGGGCTTGGAACTTGACTGAGGGGTGGAGTTGCAGAGCAGCTTCCCTACCGACAAACCAACTCCCCATCCATGGCGTCCTGCTCATCCGTGCTGGCGAACGAGACCCTGCCGCCGATCACGGCCCCGATGATGTAGACCAACCAGGTCAGGCGTCCTGCAAGCAACACAGGGCAGTCACAACCAGGACAGCAGGCACCACCACCACCACCACCACCACCTCCTCACACCTGGCAGCAAGGAACCGGAGCAGATTGGTAGCTTTAAGAGTCAATAGCTGGCCACGCAGCTCCGTCTCCCCGGCTGGGAGGCGAGATGGGAGCGAGGGTGGAGGTTCAGCGTTGGCCACCCCTGAGGGGATGGAGAAGTTTGCTTGGGGAAACTGAGGCACAGGCAGCAGCAGCTTCTAAAGTGAGGAAAGGCTGGAGGGAGCTGGGCAGAGGTGAACTTCATGAAATTCAAGCAGGGCAAGTGGAGGGTCCTGCACCTGGGGAGGAACAACCTCCTGCAGCAGGACAGCTGCTGGGGAGCAGCTCCAGGGAGGAGGAGCTGAGAGTGCCTGGGGCCAGCTGCATGGCCAGGAGCCAGCAAAGTGTCCTCATGGCCAAGAAGGCCTCACTGGGGTCCTGGAGGGCAGCAAGAGTGTGGTCAGCAGGGCCAGGAAGGTTCTTCTCCCTCTTTACTCCGCCCTGCTGAGGCCACAGCTGCAGTCCTGGGTTCAATTCTGGGCTCCCCAGTTCAAGAAGAATGAGGAACTGGTTGAGAGGGCACAGCAAAGGACTACAAAGATGCTGAGGGGCCTGGAGCATCTCTGTGATGAAGAAAGGCTGAGGGACTTGGGGCTTTTTAGCCTGGAGAAAAGAAGACTAAGGAGGGCTCTATTCAATGCTTATAAACACTTCCAGAGCAGGATGAGGCCAGGATGTTTTCAGTGGTGCCCAGGGACAGGACAAGGGGGAACAGGCACAAACCTGACCATCAGTTTCATCTAAACATGAGGAGGAACTTCTTTAACTGAAGGGTGCTGGAGGCCTGGAGCAGGCTGCCCAGAGAGGTTGTGGAGTCTCCACCTCTGGAATCATTCCAACCCCCCCTGACCATTGTGCTCCTGGACAAGCTGCTATGGGTGCCCTGCTGGAGCAGTGGGGTTGGACTGGCTGATCTCCAGAGGTCCCTTCCTATCCCATGCTGGGATTCTGGGATTCACAAAGGGAATCTTTCTGCTTTAGTGCCCCATCTACAGCAAAGTGACTCCACTGTCCACTTGGTGGGGAACAGGCACAACTTCAGGGGGAAAGAAACAAGAAGGTGAGGACTGCCTGGAGGTTTTCAGTACTCAAAGCTGTCCATTGCAGAAGCTACTTCCCTTTCCAACTCTATTCCATGGATTTCAGCTTTTGCTCTATAAAGCAGATGTGGTTGGTGGAGTCAACATCATAAACTAGACTAAAGGAAGGCATTTTGCTATCCTGAGGGTGGTGTGACCCTGGCCCAGGTTGCCCAAAGAGGTGGGAGATGCTCCATCCCTGGAACCATTCCAGGTCAGGTTGTTTGGGCAGCCTCCTCTAGTTGGTGATGTCCCTGCTGACTGCAGGGGGCTTGGGCTGGATGAGCTTCAAAGGTCCCTTCAAGGTCCCAATCCAGTCTGGGATTCTATGAACTTGAGGGAAGCAGGGTGAGCTTTAAAAGCTCCCTTCCAACCTAAAGCATTCCTTGATTCCCTCCAGAGCTCTGCCCCCATGAGAGGTCCTGCATGAGCTCAGAGAACAGTTTCAGAAGGAAGAGGAACATTTCCATACCTTTGCTGATAAACCCCAACTCCTCCAGAAGAGAGGAAGGCAGCTACACTGTGAGGGGAGGCAGAACACAGCCAGAGCTGAACCTCCAAACGACTTTATGGCCAGGGTGAAGCAAATCCTAAACCAACCAGCTGAGCAAGAACAAAACCTTCCAGGCTCAACCCACCCAAGGCTGTGGTCAGCAGCTCTCCTTCAGTGGCTTTGAAATTCAGCCTCTGCTTTGTTTGCTAAACATCAGGATCTGTGTGACCATGGCCTGCAGCTTTGATGTCATGCAACCAGAGCTCAAAATGGGTTTTTAAACCTTTGGATTCAACTTTTCTCCTTCTCCACACGGGGAACTTGTTCTCCAAGGAACCCTGATGAGGTCCCTGGTGTTGCTACAACACATTAGAAGTAGAGATTTTGAGCTCAGGAAGATTTAATGTAGATGTCACTCTGAAGCTCATGGCTATCTCTCCAAGTCTAGCCCATCAATGCTGGAAGTTTCTGCCATGCAGACAATGAGGAGGTTCACAGGAGCACCTCACACCCTGCTTCAGGCCAGGAAGAGGAAAAAAAAGGGATGGGGCAGGCAGTGCTGACTGCCTGGGGTTGGAGGAAGATCTTTGTGGCAACATCTTCAGAGCTTGTCTCTGAAGGACTGGGCAAGGAGGTGCACTACAGCTCCTCCAACAAGGTAATGGGAGTCAGCTGGAGGACAACATCATCTTCAGCCAGCAGTGGCAGTGCCTGCCCACACCCAAAACTCATGGAATTGTTAGGGTTGGAAGGGACCTCAAGGATCATCCAAGTTCCAACCTCCTCTGCCATGGGCAGGGACACCTCCCACTACTACATCAGGCTGCCCAGAGCCACATCCAGCCTGGCCTTAAAAACCTCCAGGGAGGTTTTCATATCCTACCCCACACAGACACCTTCCCAAGGGAACTTTTTCTGGGAGGGGGGGGGGGGGCGGAATCTGGCTCCTCGCTGATGGATTCCACCTGGAGCTCAGGCTTCTGAAACAGCGACTTGGAAAACAGCCAACCCACAGCTGTGAGCTGCTGGGTCCCAGCCCTCCAGACATGCTCACCTTCTTGGACAGCAACATCCATGGGGCTGGCAGTGGCACTCTGCAGCAGCTCCTGGTAGGACTGGGCTGACTGGTCGAAGAGCTGCACCAGCAGGGCGCAGGTCTTCTCGTACTCACACCGCCCGATGGTGGAGAGCTGATCCAGCTGCTGCTGCACCAGCCCAGTGTCCTCCAGGGGATCCTCCAAACCATCCCTGAGCAGCAGCAAAGCAGATCAGCAAAGAACTTCCCAGTGCAGAGAGAGTTTAAACCATAACCCAAAGAAGAGACCAAGCCCCACCTGGCTCCAACCTCCTGTCAGGGAGTTGGAGAGAGCCTCTCCCCTCAGCCTCCTTCTCCCCAGCTCCCTCAGCTGCTCCTCCCCAGCCCTGTTCTCCAGACTCTTCCCCAGCTTCCTTGTCCTTCTCTGGACCTGTTCCAGCCTCTTAATGTCCTTCTTGGAGTGAGGGGCCCAAAACCAAACCCAGGATTCAAGGTGCATCCTTAGCAGTGCCCAGTCCAGGGGACAATCCCTGCCCTGCTCCTGGTGCCCACACCACTGCTGCTCCAGGCCAGGCTGCTGGTGGCCTTCTTGGCCACCTGGGCACATGCTGGCTCATCTCCAGTGTTGATCAACACCTCCAGATCCTTCTCTGGTCACATTCTCTCTCACCAAACAATACAGGATTGCAGTCAAACCTCCCACAGATCTCCCAAAACATTCTGAAGCTGTGCCTATCTTAAAAGGAAAACTGAGAGGAGAAAACCCTGGAGCCTCCTGCGCTGGGCCTCTGGTGCTGCCAAGTAGCTTTGGTGCCATCTCCCTGCATTTCTTACCTCAAGATGATGTGGACAGACTCCAGCCTGGAGGTGATGTAAGCTTTTGTGACCTCTGGTGTGTATGTTTCAAGCATGTGAGGTTCTGTGGCCTTCACGTAGGGCACCGATGCTGCCAGTCGCTGCCACAAGCTCAGCAGATAGTGAACACTGTTGGGAGCAAACTCCCAGTGCTACCAGCAGCCAGAAGGAAGAGAAGGGAAGGAAACCAGTGAGCTACAGCCTTGATGGCTTCACCCAGATGGGTTTGAATCATAGAATCAGGCAGGGTTGGAAGGGACCACAAGGCTCAGCCAGTTCCAACCCCCCTGCCATACCCAGGGACACCTCACACCAGATCAGGCTGGCCAGAGCCTCATCCAGCCTGGCTGCAAACACTTCCAGGGATGGGACCTCAACCCTGGACAACCCATTCCAGGCTCTCACCACTCTCATGGGGAAGAACTTCCTCACTTCCAGCCTGAATCTCCCCACTTCCAGCTTTGTTCCGTCCCCCCCAGTCCTGTCACTCCCTGATATTCTAAAAAGTCCCTCCCCAGCTTTCTTGGAGCCCCCTTCAGATCCTGCAAGGCCACAAGAAGATCACCTCAGAGCCTTCTCCTCTCCAGACTGAACAGCCCCAACTCTCTCAGTCTGTCCTCATAGCAGAGCAGCTCCAGCTCTCTGCTCATCCCCATGGCCCTTCTCTGGACCCTTCCAACCTGTCCATATCCCTTTTGTAATAGGGGCTCCAGAACTGGATGCAGTTTGAGTTAGCTACAGCAACATCTCAAAGCTTTTAAAGGGCTGCTTGCCCATTTCAGCAATGAGTTTCAGTTCCCACCTGAGATCACTGGGGTTCAGCTCACCCAGGGACAGACTGAAAGATAATCCCTGAGCTCCTGGGTTGTGAAGCTGAGCCAAAGGTTTTGGTCCTAAACTAGTGCTGGGCTCGTGCTTGCAGACTGAGTCTGCAGTTTAAAGCCATTTTCCAGAGAAATGTGAACAACTGAAGAAACAAAAGGCAGACAAAGTCTGTGACCAGCTTCAGTGCAGGCTTCTAGCTTCAAGTTGTAAATCATGGGGGGAGCTGAGTGGGGGGAGCTGAGTGGGAACACACGGGGTTGGACAAGATGACCTTTGAGGGTCCCTTCCAAGCCAATGCAACCTGTGAAGCTGTGGAATGTAGAACTGTGCACTTGTTTAGGCTGGAAAAGAGCCTCTAGATCATCAAGTTCAACGCTGAACCCAGCACTGCACCATGGGCACCACTAAGCCCTCAGCACCACATCTCCACAGCTTTGAAACCCCTCCAGGGATGGGGATTCAGCCACCTCCCTGGGCAGCCTGGTGCAGGATTTGAAAACCCTTTCAGGGAAGAATTTTCTTCTAATGCCCAACCTAAACCTCCCCTGGGGCAATTTGAGGCCATTTCTTCTTGTCCTATCACTGTCTCCTTGGGAGAAGAGACCAACCCCCAGCTGGCTCCAAACTCCTTTAAGGGAGTTGTAGAGAGCCAGAAGGTCTCCCCTCAGCCTCCTCTTCTCCAGACTAAACACCTCCAGTTCCCCCTCAGCTCCTCCTCCCCAGCCCCATTCTCCAGACCTTTCCCCAGCTTTGTTGCCCTTCCCTGGACCAGCTCCAGCCCCTCAATGTCTTTGTTGTAGCTCAGCACCAAGAGCAGGCTCCAGCAATCAGGAGCTGCTATTCCCTTTACCAGCACTCCCTGCGACTGCATTGTACCAGTGGAGTGATACAGAGCTCTAAAAATAACTCCTCCTTAATAAGGTTTGGGTTTTCTTCCCCCTCCCCTCCTCCCTGCTAGGACATGGGAAGCCTCTGGAGGCATAGCAACCCTGTCTGCCCCCACACACTGCTCCTGCTCCACTCAGGAGGAAGCCACAGAACAAGCAACGCAGGACTGCAGGATCCTGGCACAGAGCCTGCAGGGCTTGGGGTGAAAATAACACCCAGAGGATACAGGGGGTAGGGAAAGAAGAGACAAGAGGGCTGGAATTTTGCTTCATGAGAAGCCAAAGGGGCATCAACACCCCCAGAAGGGCAGTAAAACCATCTGGTACCTGCAGGCTGGTGACAGTGAAGTTGGCAATGAGCCTGATGACCTCAGGGTAGTTCTCCACCTTCACCAGCTCTCCCAGCTGGTAATTGCTTTTCAATCGAGCCAGCAACCGGCAGAACTCGTGGTAGTTGTTGGGGTCTGACAAACTCTGAGAGGAGAAAGAGAAGAACTGAGAAGCAGAAGCGCTGCAGAGTGCTGGGCAGCCAGAGGCACAGAGTTGTGGTGGGACAGCAGGAAAAGAGCAGTGAGAGGTTGGACCTTATCCTGTCCCAGGCTTTGAGAACCTTTTCAGTGAAGAAGTTTCTTCTAATACCCAACCTAAACCTCCCTTGGGGCTACCTGAGGCCATTTCCTCTTGTCCTGTCCTTGTTCCTTGGGAAAAGAGATCAACCCCCACCTGGCTCCAACCTCCTTTCAGAGAGACAGAAGGTCTCCCTTCACTCCTTTCCTCCAGGCTCAACACCCCCAGCTCCCTCAGCTGCTCCTCACCAGCCCTCTTCTCCAGACCCTTCCCCAGCTTCCTTGCCCTTCTCTGAACCTGCTCCAGCTCCTCAATGTCCTTCTTGGAGTGAGGGCCCCAAACCTGACTCCCTTACCCAAGGTGTGGCCACACCAGTGTCCAGTCCAGGGGGACAATCCCTGCCCTGCTCCTGCTGCCCACACCATTGCTGATCCAGGCCAGGCTGCTGGTGACCTTCTTGCCCACCTGGGCACCCCCTGGCTCATCCCCAGCTGCTTCAAACCACCACCCCCAGATCCTTCTCTGCTGGGCAGTTTCCAGCTGCTCTGCCCCAAGCCTGGAGCATTCATAGGGTGGTTGTGACCCAAGTGCAGGCCTCAGCACTGAACCTCATCCCACTGGCTTCAGCCCATGGATCCAGCCTGGCCAGATCCCTCTGCAGAGCCTCCAGCAGATCATCATCCCACCCAACCTGGGGCTGTCTGCCAACTGACCGAGGGTGCACTCAACCCTCCAGACCAGATCATCGATGGAAGACATTCCAGAGAAGCATTAGAGAACATCCTCAGTGTGATGAAGAAGGGAGGTGCAGAGGAAGCAGAGACCCAACTGCACTGGCAGCCTCACCTGGGGGTTTTCCAGTATCCTTTTAACTCCATCAACGAGATGAGATAAAAACTTTGCTCTTTCGGCGTTGTTGAAGAGGGATCTGCGGACAGAGGCTATCTGCACGAGGCAGGATAACACCTGGCAGGGGCACAGAGAACCAAAACTGAGGGATTTGAACTATAAAACGAAGAGCCATGTTGCTCTTTCCTTGGCACAATGAATCCTTGAAGCCTGGGGCTCCTCTGAATGCTGCTCAGCAGCTCCTTTGCTTCGAAGAGGCTGGGAAAGTGCAGCCATCACCTCTGCAGTTCTCTGTAGCCTGTGCAGAATTGCAGCAGAGAGCCAAACAGCAGCACCCAGAGGAACAACAGTCACACAGTCATGGAGGTGGTTGGCTTGGAAAAGGCCTCCAAGATCATCCAGTCCAACCAGCAACCCAACCCCACCATGGCCACTAAACCCTGGCCCCCAGTGCCATGGCTACAGGTTTCTTGAACCCCTCAAGGGATGGGGACTCCACCACCTCCCTGGGCAGCCTGTGCCAATCCCTGACCACTCTTGCAGCACAGAAATCTTTCCTCATCTCCAACCTAAACCTCCCCTGGTGCAACTTGAGGCCATTTCCTGTCATTCCATCTCTAGTTACTTGGAAGAGACTGACCCCCACCTCACTCCAACCTCCTTTGAGGGAGTTGTGGAGAGCAATGAGATCTCCCCTCAGCCTCCTCCAGACTAAACACCCCCAGCTCCCTCAGCTGCTCCTCACCAGCCCTGTTCTCCAAGACCCTTCCACCGCTTTGTTGCCCTTCTCCAGATCTGCTCCAGCTCCTCAATGTCCTTCTTGGAGTGAGGAGCCCAAACCCGACTCCATACCCCAGGTGTGGCCACCCCAGTGACCAGTCCAGGGGGACAACCCTGCCTTGCTCCTCTTGCCCACACCATTGCTGATCCAGGCCAGGCTGCTGGTGGCCTTCTTGCCCACCTGAGCACACCCTGGCTCATCCCCAGCTGCTGTCAACCAACACCCCCAGATCCTTCTCCAAGTGAGGGGCCCAAAACTCAACCCAGGATTCCAGATGTGGCCTCACCAGAGCCCAATCCAGGGGGACAATCATTTGGAGGAATCACAGAACTGTTTTGGTTGGAGGTGACCTTTAAGATCATTGAGTCCAACCATCAGCCCAACACCACCATGGCCATCAAGCCCCAAAAGTTCCATGTCAGTTCTTGAACACCTCCAGGGATGGTGACTCCACCACCAACCTTTGGGCAACCAAAGAGCAGCAGTCAATGCTGAGGAGCACCCTGCAAAGCCCCAAACCCTCCCTGCCCAGTGCAAGGAACAGCTGCTCAAGCTCCAAGCTTTTTGTTTCTGCTGGCTCTTACATTTACTGCTCAAAGGGGCAGCCCAGTTCCAAGTGTAAATGCTTCAGAGTTTTATTCAGCAATAAAAGGAAACAAAAAGAAAGGCCTCAGCCTGTTAAAAGTCTCTCATGAATATTTGAGGCTCTAATTCAGACTTCTAATTCAGTAACCCTTCAAGATAATGAAGAGTGCTGAGAGTCTCAGTGGAAAAAAAAAAAAACCACAACATTCAAAGAGCCTTCTGAAGGACCTTCCCTTCCTAGCCCAAGGGCAGGGGATTTATTGGAGCATTAATTATGAAGAATATTGATCTGATAGATAAATGCCTGGCAGGCAAAAGTTTTGATTCAAGAAGAACTAACCCAACTCTTCCTTCAGGTGTGCTCTTGGCTTTTTCATCACAACTGGGACGTGGCCTAGTTTGGAAGCATGGAAGGAGAAATCTCATCCTTTGGTTGCATTCCCAGACTTGCTGCCTCCCTCACAGGGTGGTTTTAGGATCAGCTTAGCAGCATGCAAGCTGCATCCCTCAACAAGGATTTGTTGGCAGTGAGCAGGAAGGCTCTAGGTTACCCAAGGCCAAAGTAGAAGGTTGGACTTTCAGCAGCCAAGGTGCTCTGAAGTCAAATCCCAGACCTGTGGATGCATCAAAACTACCTGCAGCAGGACCAGAACAGCCACCCCTTGCCCTCCAAAGGCATCACCCATAGCCAAGGCTGCTGTCTGAAGTCAGCTTTGTGGTATTTTAACCACCCCCAAGTCAGCCAAGATGAGTCCTACAAACACTTTCTGCTAGCTCAGTCTGTAAAGCAAAGAAATCCTCAACTTACCAGAGGAGAGAACGAAGGAGGGATGGAATGATAAAGATCAAAAAACAACTGAAGGGTTGAAGAATCCAAGAATGCTGAAAGAGAGCAGAGGGTTTTGGTGAGAACACCTCCACTTACTGCTTTCCTTGGGTCTAAGGATCATCAATGTCTCACCAGTCACAGACTGGTTTGGGTTGGAAAAGGCCTTTAAGCTCACCCAGTCCAACCATTCTCTAACTCTGCCCAGGCTGGGGCTAAGCCATGGCCCTCAGCACCACAGCTCTGCCTCTTCGGAACACCTCCAGGGATGGGGATTCAACCACCTCCTTGGGAGCCTGGGCCAGGCTTTGAGAACCCTTTCAGTCAAGAAGTTTCTTCTGATGTCCAACCTAAACCTCTGTGGTGCAACTTGAGGCCATTTCTTCTTGTCCTATCCTTGTTTCATGGGAGAAGAGCCCAACCCCCACCTGGCTCCAGCCTCCTTGCAGGGAGTTGCAGAGAGCCAGAAGGTCTTCCCTCAGCCTCCTTTTCTCCAGGCTGAACAACTCCAGTTCCTTCAGCTTGCTCCTCACAAGCCCTGTTCTCCAGACTCTCCAAGTACCACACTGCAGGAACATTTCCAAAGGATTTCCGTCTCCTCACACCACTGCCTTACTTCCCTCTCCTCACACCACTGCCTTATTTCCCCTTCCTCACACCACTGCCTTGCTTCCCTCTCCTCACATCACTGCCTTATTTCCCCTTCCTCACACCACTGCCTTACTTCCCTCTCCTCACACCACTGCCTTATTTCCCTCTCCTCACACCACTGCCTTATTTCCCTCTCCTCACACCACTGCCTTACTTCCCCTTCCTCACACCACTGCCTTATTTCCCTCTCCTCACACCACTGCCTGACTTCCCTCTCCTCACACCACTGCCTTATTTCCCCTTCCTCACACCACTGCCTGACTTCCCTCTCCTCACACCACTGCCTTACTTCCCCTTCCTCACACCACTGCCTGACTTCCCTCTCCTCACACCACTGCTATTCCCCTTCCTCACACCACTGCCTGACTTCCCTCTCCTCACACCACTGCCTTATTTCCCTCCTCACACCACTGCCTTATTTCCCCTTCCTCACACCACTGCCTTATTTCCCCTTCCTCACACCACTGCCTTATTTCCCCTTCCTCACACCACTGCCTTATTTCCCTCTCCTCACACCACTGCCTTATTTCCCTCTCCTCACACCACTGCCTTATTTCCCCTTCCTCACACCACTGCCTTATTTCCCTCTCCTCACACCACTGCCTTATTTCCCTCTCCTCACACCACTGCCTTATTTCCCTCTCCTCACACCACTGCCTTATTTCCCTCTCCTCACACCACTGCCTTATTTCCCTCTCCTCACACCACTGCCTTATTTCCCTCTCCTCACACCACTGCCTTATTTCCCTCTCCTCACACCACTGCCTTATTTCCCTCTCCTCACACCACTGCCTTACTTCCCTCTCCTCACACCACTGCCTTATTTCCCCTCTCCTCACACCACTGCCTTATTTCCCTCTCCTCACACCACTGCCTTACTTCCCTCTCCTCACACCACTGCCTTATTTCCCCTTCCTCACACCACTGCCTGATTTCCCTCTCCTCACACCACTGCCTTATTTCCCCTTCCTCACACCACTGCCTTATTTCCCCTTCCTCACACCACTGCCTTATTTCCCCTTCCTCACACCACTGCCTGACTTCCCTCTCCTCACACCACTGCCTTCCCTCCAAATGCAGCAAACCTGCTACTGGCTGCAGAGCCCAGATGACAGGAGCCTGTTTTAAGAAGCCAACCTGTGGCCTGCCTGCAAAACCAGTGCTGAGAAGAGCAAGGAGGTGGGGAGCAGCTGCTGAGTCATCAGTTATTTCTGTTGGTTTTACAGAATCACAGACTGGTTTAAATTGGAAGGGACCTTAAAAAGTCATCTAGTCCAACCTCCATCTGCAACTAGAGCAGGTTGCTCTGAGCCCCAACCAACCTGAGCTGCAATGGTTCCAGGGTTGAGGCATCTACTACCACTCTGGGCAACATCATCAAACCATCACTCCCTGTCCTGTCACAACACCTCCCATCTTTCTGATCATAGAATTGGCTCATTGAAAACCAGTTTGCAGTGGAATTGGCAGGTGGAAGACTGGAAGGGTTACAGGAGTGGTTTCAGAGCTCCAGACAGCCAACCCCAAGTGGCACACTAAGGAAAAGGGTGGATTTTAGAAGGTTGTTGTGGTGGATGTAGAAGGTTGTTGAGCAGAGAGAGAGCTTGAGGAAGTGTCTCAGCTGGTGTTAGCCCTCTTCCCTGCCAGGCAGATTACCTGATCTCCAACTGGTTGGGATCTGTACAGTGCAAAGATCATCTGAGGACTCGTCTGTCGACGTGCCAATGAAATCAAAGTTCAGGCAGTTATGGGTGAGCTTGAGAAGCTGCATGAGCAGACCATGCTGGCTCTCATCATTGAGATTCAGGTTCTTCCCAGAAGCCTAGAGGAAAACATGGGATTAACAAAGGATAAAAGGAAAAACAAAACAACCAGAAAGCATCAAGCTGACAGCTGAGTTTGGGGCAGTAGGAATCACAGGATGGCTCAGGTTGGAAGGGATCTCAGAGCTCATCTGCTCCAACCTCCTTGGGCAGGGACACCTCTCAACCAGACTCAGCTGCTCAAGGCCTCATCCAGCCTGGCCTTGAACACCTCACCAAGGCCAGGTCACACAGGAACACATCCAGATGGATTTTGAAAGTCTCCAGAGAAGGAGACTCCACAACCTCTGCTCCAGGCCTCCAGCACCCTCACACCAAAGAATTTTCTCCTCATCTTCACACAAAAACCTCCTGGGTTCCAGTTTGTGTCCATTCTTCCTTGTCCTATCACTGGGTACCACCCAAAAGAGCCTGGCACCTTCATCTTCCTCCCCCCCAGCCCTCAGAAGTTTCTAGACATGGATCAGATCCCCTCTCAGCCTTCTCCAGACTGAACAGCCCCAGACTTGGGTTACATTCACAGAACCACAGAAACATTCAGGTTGGAAAAGCCTCTCAGGATCACTGAGTCCAACCCAGAACCCTACTCTGCAAGGCTCACCCCTAAACCATATCCCTGAGCACCACATCCAAACCTCCTTTAAACACAGCCAGGCTTGGGGACTCCACCACCTCCCTGGGCAGCACATTCCAGTGCCTGACCACTCTTGCTGGGAAAAAAAATAACAAACTCTTCCTCCTGTCCAGTCTAACCCTTCCCTTGTGCAGCTTGAGGCCATTCCCTCTTCTTCTATCACTAATTACCTGTGGGAAGAGACCAGCACCAACCTCTCCACAACCTCCTTTCATTCAGGGAGTTGTAGAGAGCCAGGAGGTCTCCCCTCAGCCTCCTCTTTTTCACACTAACCATCCCCAGCTCCTTCAGTCTCCATCAGATTTATTCTCCAAGCCCTTCCCAGCTTCCTTGCCCTCCTCTGCACTGCCTCCAGCACCTCTCTCTTGTGTTGAGGTGCCCAAAACTGGACACAACACTCGAGGTGTAGCCTCCCCAGAGCTGAGCATCACTGCTTTTTTATTCCTCAAACCAAAGCTTGGATGAGGAAGCAGCCCAGAAGACAACTTTTAGAACAGAAGTGCTGGTCCCAGGGGAGTTTCTACAGGAGGAAACTTCAGCCCACAAAATCCGTGGCCCTCACCACCCAAGTGCCTAGAGGAGATGCTGAAGGTTTCCTTACCTGTTTCAGTAAATTGCATGACAGGGTGAAAATATCAAACAGGGAGGAGTCTCGGAAGGAGGAGGCTATTTTCCTGTGCTTGGTCAGTGGGTGGGTGGTGTCCGCCTGGGCAGAGAGAAAACCAAGGCTCAGAGGTGGAAGGAGACCAACAGAACCTCGAGGAACCCTGTCCTGAACTGGGACAATCCAAGGTTTGTCTCCCTAGAGGGGTGGCCACAGCAGAACGGGATAAAAAAAAAAAGAGAAATCATCCATGGATCAAAGCCTCTTTCCTGACAGGAATTCCCACCTCCACCGCTTCCCAGAGCGGATTCAGCTGCTGCCCCTGCCAGAAAGAAGGGATGGGTTGGCTCTCAAGTTCCTTTGGTCCCTCAAGTTCCTTCAGGTCTCTCAAGTTCCTTCAGGTCCCTCAAGTTCCTTTAGGTCCCTCAAGTTCCTTCAGGTCCCTCAAGTTCCTTCAGGTCCCTCAAGTTCCTTTAGGTCCCTCAAGTTCCTTCAGGTCCCTCAAGTTCCTTTAGGTCCCTCAAGTTCCTTTGGTCCCTCAAGTTCCTTTAGGTCCCTCAAGTTCCTTCAGGCCCCTCAAGTTCCTTCAGGTCCCTCAAGTTCCTTCAGGTCCCTCAAGTTCCTTCAGGCCCCTCAAGTTCCTTCAGGTCCCTCAAGTTCCTTCAGGTCCCTCAAGTTCCTTTGGTCCCTCAAGTTCCTTCAGGCCCCTCAAGTTCCTTCAGGTCCCTCAAGTTCCTTCAGGCCCCTCAAGTTCCTTTGGTCCCTCAAGTTCCTTTAGGTCCCTCAAGTTCCTTTGGTCCCTCAAGTTCCTTCAGGCCCCTCAAGTTCCTTCAGGTCCCTCAAGTTCCTTCAGGCCCCTCAAGTTCCTTTAGGTCCCTCAAGTTCCTTCAGGCCCCTCAAGTTCCTTTGGCCCCTCAAGTTCCTTCAGGTCCCTCAAGTTCCTTCAGGCCCCTCAAGTTCCTTTGGTCCCTCAAGTTCCTTCAGGTCCCTCAAGTTCCTTTGGTCCCTCAAGTTCCTTTGGTCCCTCAAGTTCCTTCAGGTCCCTCAAGTTCCTTTGGTCCCTCAAGTTCCTTTGGTCCCTCAAGTTCCTTCAGGCCCCTCAAGTTCCTTCAGGCCCCTCAAGTTCCTTCAGGCCCCTCATGTTCCTTCAGGCCCCTCAAGTTCCTTTAGGTCCCTCAAGTTCCTTTGGTCCCTCAAGTTCCTTCAGGTCCCTCAAGTTCCTTTAGGTCCCTCAAGTTCCTTTGGTCCCTCAAGTTCCTTCAGGTCCCTCAAGTTCCTTTGGTCCCTCAAGCTCCTTCAGGTCCCTCAAGTTCCTTCAGGCCCCTCAAGTTCCTTCAGGTCCCTTCCAAAGCAGGATCAAACAGCAGCATTTTCAACTTAAGAACATTTAAGGCTGCTTTTTGAAGTGCTCCAAACTCCTGAGGGTTAAATCCTTCCCACAGCCATGGGGCAGAATCAGAGTCAATCAGGTTGGAAAAGACCTCATAATCACCAAGTCCAACCTTCTAACCAACATCTCCATGACTACCAGACCATTTGACCACAATCATGGAATCATTAGGGTTGGAAAAGACCTCTAAGACCATCAAGTCCAACCTTCTACCCAACATCTCCATGACCACCAGACCATCTGACTCCAAATCATAGTCATTAAAGGCTGGAAAAGACCTCTAAGATCAAGTCCAACCTTCTACCCAACATCTCCATGACCACCAGACCATCTGACTCCAAATCATAGTCATTAAAGGCTGGAAAAGACCTCTAAGATCAAGTCCAACCTTCTACCCAGCATCTCCATCACCACCAGACCATATCCTGAAGTGCCCCATGGTCAATTCTCAGCAATTCTAACTCCCCTCCTGAACCTGCACAGCTGAGAAGCAAACTAGGAGGACAGCTAACCAGTGACAACCAGTTTGGACTTTGCTGTGTCCATTATAAACTCCAGTTCTGGAGCTCTCACCACAGCAGAATGAAAAGCTGAGATGATCTAAGGGACAAACACACACAGGTGATGCTTGAGACTGGCTAAGAGTCTCCAGTTGACTCTGCATGCATTCCAGTATGGGCCAGCACAACTTGAGGTCACTTCTGGGACTGTTTTGTAGGAGAAGGAGAAAAGTGAAGCAACAAATTCCCATCTTGACCATGAACTTGGAGGGTCTGGCAACATTCCACTTGGCCAGGATGAGTTAGCTGATGGGCAGGGAGTTATCCCAGGTGCAACTGGGATGGAGCCTGCTTGCAGGCACACACTGAGGCTCCACTTCCTTCAGGCTTTTGTTCTAACAGCAGAAACATGCAAAGATCTCTTCCCATAGGATCCACCTCCATCCCTGTGGATGTTGTCTACCTGGCCTTCTGTAAAGCCTCTGACACAGTTCCCTGCAACATCCTTCTCTCTAAAGTGGACAGGGATGGACTGGATGGGTGGTCAGTGGCCAATGAACTGGTTGGATGGTCACAAACAGGAGAGTGGTCAACAGCTTGATGTCTGGATGGAGATAAATAACAAGTGGTGTCCCTCAGGAGTCCACACTGGGACCAGGGCTCTTTAGTATCTTCAGCAATGCCATACTGGGATCAAATGCAACCTCAGAAAGTCTGCAGATGCCATCAAGCTGAGTGGTGACACATCTGAGGGACAGGATCCACCTAGAGGGACCTGGACAAGCTGGAGAAGTGGCACTGTGTGAGCCTCATGAGGTTCAGCAGGGCCAAGGGCAAGGTCCTGCACCTGGTATCAATCCAAGCTGGGGAATAGCCCTGTGGAGAAGGATTTGGGGGTTCTGGGGGTGCAAAGCTGGACATGAGCCAGCACTGAGCACTGCCAGCCCAGCCCCAGCCTGCCCTGGGTTGATTCCCAGCAGTGTGGGCAGCAGGGGCAGGGAGGGGATTCCCAGTATTCCAGGGGTGGCCTCACCAGTGCCCAGCCCAGGAGCACAATCCCTGCCCTGCTCCTGCTGCCCACACTACTCTTGATCCAGGCCAGGATGCTGCTGGTGGCATTGTGGCCACCTGGGCACACTCTGACTCATCTTTAGCTGTTGAACAACACCCCAAGGTCTTTCTCTGGTCATATTCTCCAGCACCTCAATGTCCTCCTTGTAAGCTGGAATGATGGAGACAGGGACCCACAAGAGGAGGTGCTGGGGATTGTCTTCACACTTGGGGTTTGACTAGCTGCTTAGCATTGCTCTCTCCTCTTTCACCTCAGAAGATGGCATTAAAATATGAGAGAAGATGGGAAGGTGCCAGCAAAACAAAAACAATTCCTCAAGACAAGAAGTTTCAGCATCTTACCACAGGAGCAACAACAAATAAAAACCCCCAGAGCAGGAAAACACCCAGCAGACAACATCCCCCACCACACACACCCCTAAAAATAAACCCTAAAATCAACCCCAAAGCAACACAAGACACACACAGAGCAGGACACAACAATATGAATGAGAAAATTGGACACTTACTTCACTGAGGAAGGCTGTAGCACTTACTTGATTAATTTCATTCGTTAGTTGGGACAGGATTGTCACTCCTATGATGCAGTGCTCTACACTATCCTGAGGAAGGAAAAGAAAGGGGCACAGGGGAAAGCAGTCAGCAGGACCAGGATGGTTTTGGGAAGCTTCACCAGAAAAAAAAAAAAAAATATCAGAGAATGGGTTGGGTTGGAAGGGACCTCCAAATGTCATCCAGTCCAATCCCCAGGGACATCTTCTGCTAGATCAGCTCTGTAGAGCCTCACCTTGAACACCTCCAGGGATAAGGTCTCAACCACCCCCCTGGGCAACCTGCTGCAGTGTTCCACCACCCTCACATGGTGCAGACCATGTTCCTAACACCCAATCTAAATCTTCTCTTCTCTGAGAACCTTTCTGCTTGGAAGATTTTTCCAGCCATGATGGTTTACAGATGCTTTGTCTTTGTGGGGGAGTGACTGGAAACGAAGGCTATGGGTGCCAGCGAGGAGAGGACCTGGAGTGTGCTTGATGTTAACACAGCAAAGGGCTCTGAAGAGCTGATCAAAACAGGTTTGATTCCCTAGTTTCATTTCATTGTTTAATCAACAGCTCGGTGTCATGCCCTAACAAACAATGGAGAGATTGATTTAGGTTTGATTTGCTTTCAAAGCAGTTTGATTGTAAGCAGAAGCTGCTCGGAAGTTTCGGCAGCAGAGATTTGATTTCGGTTTGATTTCCTGAATCAGTTGAATTTTCTGCAGCAGAGAGGGATTGAGATTTGATTCTTCAAATGAATTTCTCCACAGAGGCTGTGTGGAGATTTTTTGCAAGCAGAGATTTGATTTTTTTTTTTCCAATCAGTTCGATTTTAACAGAGGCTGCTTGGAAATTTCGGCAGCAGAGATTTGATTTCGGTTTGATTTCCTAACTCAGTTGAATCTTCTGCAGCAGAATCCTGCTTGAGGTTTGATTTTTCAAATGAGTTTGATTTTAACAGTGGCTGCTCGGAAATCTCTGCAAGCACAGATTTGAGTTTTCAGTTTTATTTGAAGAGAGGCTTCCTGGAAATTCCTGCAGCAGAGACCAATTTAGGTTTGAATTTTTTTTTTTAAATCAGCTGAATTTTAGTAGCTGCTGAGTGGAAATTTCTGCAGCATAAATTTAGTTTAGATTTGTTTTTTCAAACCAGTTTGGTTTTAACAGAAGCTGCCTGAAAGTTTCTGCATCAAGAGATTGATTCAGAGTTGATTTTTCAAACCAGTTTGGTTTTAGCAGAGGCTGCCTGAAAGTTTCTGCATCAGAGATTGATTTAGAGTTGATTTTTCAAACCAGTTTGGTTTTAGCAGAGGCTGCCTGAAAGTTTCTGCATCAGAGATTGATTCAGAGTTGATTTTTCAAACCAGTTTGGTTTTAGCAGAGGCTGCCTGAAAGTTTCTGCATCAGAGATTGATTTAGAGTTGATTTTTCAAACCAGTTTGGTTTTAGCAGAGGCTGCCTGAAAGTTTCTGCATCAGAGATTGATTTAGAGTTGATTTTTCAAACCAGTTTGGTTTTAGCAGAGGCTGCCTGAAAGTTTCTGCATCAGAGATTGATTTAGAGTTGATTTTTCAAACCAGTTTGGTTTTAGCAGAGGCTGCCTGAAAGTTTCTGCATCAGAGATTGATTTAGAGTTGATTTTTCAAACCAGTTTGGTTTTAGCAGAGGCTGCCTGAAAGTTTCTGCATCAGAGATTGATTTAGAGTTGATTTTTCACACCAGGTTGATTTTAACAGAGGCTGCAGGAAAATTTCTGCAGCAGAGATTTAAGCCTGAAGGAGGAATTGTGTAACTGGACTGCTAAAAGATGTTTCCTAGCATTGAAGACTAATGGTGGCAGCAACCAGATGGAACAGCTTGCAGGGGCAGGGATGGAAGTGATAAAAACCTGACCTGTCCTGCTAGTTGGTGTCTGCCCAGCTTTGGTAGTCAACCATTCAATCAACCAATGCACAGATGAAAGACTTGGCCAGAGGGGATAGGGAGCAGAAGAAGAACTGTGAAGGGCATGGACTTGCAAATCCCAGCAGGTGTGAATTCATCTCCCAGAAAATCTGACCTGTAAAAACCTTGTGACATCTGTGATCACGTTCCTGAAGACATATTCATCCTTCTGACAGTCAAACCAGCCCAGCTTTGTGATCCTGGCATACAGCTGGATCAGGGCTTGTGTGACAAAGGTTGCCAGCTTTGGCCTCGTGGCAAGGTAGTTGAGCACATAGTTCCCTGAAAGACAGAGAAGAGGTGGGTCTGGAGATAGAAATTTGGAGAGATGGAGCTGAGGTGGTGACGCTGAGAGGAAAAAAAATATCTTTTGGAAAGCTGTTTACAAAGGAGACTCTGCACAGGGGTGGGTTAGATACAGATGTTGAGCTTTTAGTTGTGCCTTTAGCATAGTAAAGCTGTGGAACAGCTCTGGAAAGTGGTTACAGGCAGGGGAGAGCTCTTCCCCACAGACCTAACTGGTTCTGAACGATCAGATTGAGCACATGGAAACAGCCAGAGAGGCTGAAAGTGATCCACAGAACCCCAGAATCTCAACATGGATGGGGTTGGAAGGGACCTCTGGAGCTCATCCAGTCCAACCCCCCCTGCTGCAGCAGGGCACCCACAGCAGCTTGCCCAGGAGCACAATGCCCAGGGGGGGTTGGAAGCTCTCCACACAAGGACACTCCACAACCTCTCTGGGCAGCCTGCTCCAGGCCTCCAGCACCCTCACACTAAACAAGTTTCAACTCATCCTCAACTGGGTTCCAGTTTGTGCCCATTGCCCCTTGTCAGTCAGGATTGGAAGGGACCACAAGGCTCAGTCAGTTCCAACCCCTCTGCCATGGGCAGGGACACCTCACACCAGATCAGGCTGGCCAGAGCCTCATCCAGCCTGGCTGCAAACACCTCCAGGGATGGAGCCTCAACCACCTCCCTGGACAACCCATTCCAGGTTCTCACCACTCTCATGGTGAAGAACTTCTTCCTCACATCCAGTCTGAATCTCCCCACTTCCAGCTTTATTCCATTCCCCCCAGTCCTATCACTTCTTAATTTTTTACCCTGATTTTGTAATTTATTATCCTGATATCCTCATTTATTATCCTGACTTTGTATCATCAGCTCCTCACCAGAGCTGCTCCAGGCCTCTCCGGCACCTTCCCAGGGTGGCCAAACTGGGAAGCAAAAGTGCTTAGAGAGGAAATTTTCCAGCCCTGGCTGAAATGCAGACACCACCTATCCCCAGGAGCTGGGTTAGAAGAGGGAAGGTCTTGTACTCACGGATATCTATTCGCTGTTCCAAGGGCAGAGGGTTGTTTGTGCGTGACACCAGTTTGGTAAGGCATGTAGCTGCCAGTAACTGGGAGTAGGATGACTGGAAAGGACAGCAACAACAAAAATAAACAAAACAGAAGTTTAATCACACACTTCAGGAGCTCCAGCAGCAAGGTTGGGTAAGTTCAAGCTAATTGCTCTCTGGGAATCACCGAACGGCTCAGGGCGGAAGGGATCTCAGAGATCAGCGACTCCAAGCCCCCTGCCATGGGCAGGGACACCTCCCACCAGCCCAGGATGGTCTCATCCAGCCTGGCCTTGAACAGCTCCAGGCAGGAGGCATCCACAGCCCCCCTAGGCAGCCTGTTCCAGTGTCTCCCCACCCTCACTCTCAAGAATTTCTTCCTCATCTCCAGCCTCGATCTCCCCTCTCCCACCTCAAAGCCATTGCCTCCTGTCCTCTCACTCCCAGCCCTTGTCACAAGTCCCTCCCTGGCTCTCCTGGAGCTCCATCTAGGCACTGGAAGGCTGCTCTAAGGTCTCCCCAGAGCCTCCTCCACAAAATCAGCCGGAGGCACATCCTGCCAAGAGTCACATCCCACAACATCAGCATGGCAAAGCCACTCTCGTAGAGCGCATTGGGTTGGATGAGAGCTTTAAAGCTCATCCACTCCAACCCCCCTGCAGTCAGCAGGGCCACCCCCAGTCAGATCCAAGCTGCTCAGAACCCAATCAAAAACCTTGAACGCATCCAGGGAAGGGGCCCTCCACCACCTCCACCTCATTGTTTGGGCTGATATAAAGTAAAACAAAACAACCAACTAAGCAAATGGGCATTTAAAAACTGAAGCAGGCTCAAAAAAAGAAAGGGAAAGTCAAGGTTTAGTGCTGGAATCTTTGCCACCCTCCCTTCACACACTAATTCCAAAGCACATGATCTGCTTTCCCCTGCTTTTAACTGCTGCCTTATGAAGACAACACCATAGCAGGGGCAATTTTCCAAGGCAACATTCCAAAAGGAAAGCTGCTGGATTTTTTTTTTTTTTATCCCCTAGGAAGCTCTCTTTGCACAAGACAATTTTCTTCCCCTCCAAGCCCTTCAGAGAAGGCAGGGGGTTCTCCTAGCCTCTGAAATGCCACTGCCAGAATAATGTTTGCAGCTTCAAGCTTCACACGGCTGGGTGGCAACCTGCAAAGAAGGCAGCCCAGAAGCCATCAGAACTGACAACCCTTTGGAGGAGTCACTGCAGCAGCAGAAGCAGCCAGCAGAGCCAAGGCTTTGCTTTGGCTGCTGACAAACTGAGCTCCACAGGACCACAGGGTCACACCAAATCACAGGATGACACAGTCCTTGGGGTTGGAAAAGCCCTTTGAGATCATCCACTCCAACCATTCTCTAACTCTGCCAAGGCTGGAGTTAAACCATGGCCCTCAGCACCACAGCTCTGCAGCTCAGAAACACCCTCCAGGGATGGGGATTCAATCACTGCCCTGCTGCAGGCTTTGGCAACCCTTTTGGGGATGAAAAGATTCCTCCTGTCCAACCTAAAGCTCGCCTGGAGCAACTTAGAATCATGAAATCACTAAGGTTGGAAAAGACCTGTAAGATCATCAAGTCCAACCTTCCACTCAACACCTAAATGATCTCTACACCATGTCCTGAAGTGCCACCATCTACCTGTTTTTTTGAACCCCTCCAGGGATGCTGACTCCACTACCTCCCTGGGCAGCCTGTTCCAAGGCCTGACCGCTCTTGGAGTGAAGAAACTCTTCCTAATATCAATCTGAACCCCCCTGGCACAGCTCAAGGCCATACCCTCCTGCCCTTGTCACTTCTTCCTTGGCAGAAGTGACTCCACCAGGCTCCAGCCTACCTTCAGGGAATTGTAGAGAGCCAGAAGGTCTCCCCTCAACCTCCTTTTCTCCAGTCTAAACAACCCCAGTTCCCTCAGCTGCCCCTAAGAAGATTTATGCTCATGGTGTAGAGATTCTGGGCAGGGACTGGTATCAGCTTCCCCCACCAGCCTGGCACCAAAGAGCAGGACCCTTCCCCATGGCATCCTGGGAACATCACAGAATGGTTTGGGTTGGAAAAAACCTTAAAGGTCATCCAGTTTCAACCCCCTGCC